>NW_027454334.1:481638-751638 GCF_040206685.1 Ascaphus truei
AGGGGACGTAGCTATTATTTCATGGGGGCCCCAGGGTGCCAAAACTCCTGACGTAGTAGCTACATACATCCTAGGGAACTCAAAGCGGTCTTGCTTTCTCCTTAACTTGTTGAACGGAATGGAACCTTCATCACATTTCCCATTAGTTAATGGATTAACGTTTCATCCCTTGTGGGACAGTGAGAGGATTCACAGGCAATGTGCTGGGCTGTTGGAAGCACAAGCACAGCATACAGTAAGTACACATCAGTGAGTGCCAATAGTGAGTGGAGTGGTGGACTTTGAGTGGACTGGACTGAGTGGACAGTTGCTCAAGCCTGGAGAGAGACTCCATGACAAAACTCTGCTGGGCTGATTTTAGATCTGGAGAGGGCTGGAGGTCACTGATGCAAGTAAGACTCAGACATAGCATTAGAACAGTAATCTTCTCTGAAGAGCTGTTAATTTGATGCCTCTGTCTTCATGAGTGTCTGTAATCGACAACACAGCCCCGATTCCACAATGTTACACCCTGCCAAAATGCCAATCCATGGGATATTTTGGGGGTTAAAATATCCCTCAATACTGGTTACTTTCATGTCACAAAATAAAAATTAAAAGGTGAGTGGAGTCACCGAAAGCAAAAGATGACGAAACGCGTTGGTGGATTTTTACTCTCATGTCACAGCTGATTTTGACATTAGAGTGGATGAAAGCGCTGGAAGAGAAGACAGGGGACTTCTTTGTGCGGTGCAGAGCGTGCCAGAAAAAGTCACATTGAGCTGCTGTTTAATGACTTACTCTCATGCCTTCAAATCTCGACAAAGCTCTTAATGGTCTCAGGGCCCTCAACGTCCTGAGTGATTTGATGGCTCCAAGTTCGGAGTAGCCCAGCCAGTTTGCCGTCAGACTGATGAGAGATACCTTGCCAGAGTCAAAAGAAGATGAGTCAGCACAACAGATATCGTTATCAACACTTCCGAGTTTAGCTACACTATGGCCTCAGAGAACCTCTTTTGCATCAGAAACCGAGTGTTTCCGATATCACGTGTGGTTAACCATGTGCTATTTTGAAGCCCAGAAAAGGCACCAGAGCCACAGAGGTTGGTTAACTCGGTAGGACTCGTAACATCTTGTAATCAAAAACAATCGTGGACCTGATTTTCCCTGAGGTTATCGCATATCCACAAAGGTAGTTGTAGGCCACCTTATTACCTCTAACTCCTGCCTACAAGACTTCTCCCATGCTGCCCCGTCCCTCTGGAAATCCCTAACACGCATCATCAAACTCTCCCCCAGATTCTAGATATTTAATAACTCCCTAAAAACTCACCTTTCAAGGAAGCCTACTGTATCTGCACACTCCTAACATCCAACTCCCCTTCCCCTCCAACCCCATTGGGACCAGCGGTGCGGCAGGACCAAACTCTACACTTTGTAACAAACCCCAACATCCCCACCTCCAAACTTTAATGGGATCAGCTGTGTGGCTTAACCACTCTCCTGCTATGTAATACCCCCTAACCTCCGCACCCCCAAACCTTAATGGGACCAGCTGTGCGGCTGCACCAGTCCCCACGCTATGTAACACCCCCTAACATCCACACCCCCAAACCTTAATGGGACCAGCTGTGTGGCTGAACCACTCTCCCGCTATGTAATACCCCCTAACCTCCTCACCCCAAAACCTTAATGGGACCAGCTGTGTGGCTGCACCAATACCTACGCTATGTAACACCCCCTAACATCCGCACCCCCAAACCTTAATGGGACCAGCTGTGCGGCTGTACCAATCCCCACGCTAACACCCCCTAACATCCTCACCCCCAAACCTTAATGGGACCAGCTGTGCGGCTGCACCAGTCCCCTTGCTATGTAACACCCCCTAACATCCTCACCCCCAAACCTTAATGGTACCAGCTGTGCGGCTGCACCAGTCCCCACGCTATGTAACACCCCCTAACATCCACACCCCCAAACCTTAATGGGACCAGCTGTGCGGCTGGACCAGTCCCCACACTATGTAACACCCCCTAACATCCTCACCCCCAAACCTTAATGGGACCAGCTGTGCGGCTGGACCAGTCCCCACGCTATGTAACACCCCCTAACATCCTCACCCCCAAACCTTAATGGGACCAGCTGTGCGGCTGCACCAATCCACGCGCTATGTAACACCCCCTAACATCCGCACCCCCAAACCTTAATGGGACCAGCTGTGCGGCTGCACCAATCCCCACGCTATGTAACACCCCCTAACATCCGCACCCCCAAACCTTAATGGGACCAGCTGTGCGGCTGGACCAGTCCCCACGCTATGTAACACCCCCTAACATCCGCACCCCCAAACCTTAATGGGACCAGCTGTGCGGCTGCACCAGTCCTCACGCTATGTAACACCCCCTAACATCCGCACCCCCAAACCTTAATGGGACCAGCTGTGCGGCTGCACCAATCCCCACGCTACGTAACACCCCCTAACATCCGCACCCCCAAACCTTAATGGGACCAGCTGTGCGGGTGGACCAGTCCCCACGCTATGTAACACCCCATAACATCCTCACCCCCAAACCTTAATGGGACCAGCTGTGCGGCTGGACCAGTCCCCACGCTATGTAACACCCCCTAACATCCTCACCCCCAAACCTTAATGGGACCAGCTGTGCGGGTGGACCAGTCCCCACGCTATGTAACACCCCATAACATCCTCACCCCCAAACCTTAATGGGACCAGCTGTGCGGGTGGACCAGTCCCCACGCTATGTAACACCCCATAACATCCTCACCCCCAAACCTTAATGGGACCAGCTGTGCGGCTGCACCAATCCCCACGCTATGTAACACCCCCTAACATCCACACCCCCAAACCTTAATGGGACCAGCTGTGCGGCTGCACCAATCCCCACGCTATGTAACACCCCCTAACATCCGCACCCCCAAACCTTAATGGGAGCAGCTGTGCGGGTGGACCAGTCCCCACGCTACGTAACACCCCCTAACATCCGCACCACCAAACCTTAATGGGACCAGCTGTGCGGGTGGACCAGTCCCCACGCTATGTAACACCCCCTAACATCCCCACCCCCAAACCTTAATGGGACCTGCTGTGCAGCTGCACCAATCCCCACGCTATGTAACACCCCCTAACATCCGCACCCCCAAACCTTAATGGGACAAACTGTGCGGCTGGACCAGTCCCCACGCTACGTAACACCTCCTAACATCCGCACCCCCAAACCTTAATGGGACCAGCTGTGCGGCTGGACCAGCCCCCACGCTATGTAACACCCCCTAACATCCTCACCCCCAAACCTTAATGGGACAAGCTGTGCGGCTGGACCAGTCCCCACGCTATGTAACACCCCCTAACATGCCCATCCCCAAACCTTAATGGGATCAGCTGTGCGGCTGCACCAATCCCCACGCTATGTAACACCCCCTAACATCCACACCCCCAAACCTTAATGGGACCAGCTGTGCGGCTGGACCAATCCCCACGATATATAACACCCCCTAACATCCTCACCCCCAAACCTTAATGGGATCAGCTGTATGGCTGAACCACTCTCCACGCTGTGTAACACCCCCTAACATCCGCACCCCCAAACCTTAATGGGATCAGCTAGGTCTAGAACATTTGATCGCAGATATTTTGCTGTGACCACGTCGCCGCCACTCGCCTCGCCGCAGAGACATCTCTCCGCTGGTCGTCTCACCACCAACCTTACCCTTTAAACGCCCTAATACTAATGATAACCCTACCCTAAAAACCTTAATACCTTACCCTAAACCCCTTACCTAAACCCCTACCCTAAAAACCCCAACCCCTTACCCCCACCCCTACCCTAAAAACCCTAACCCCTTACCCTAAACCCCTACCCTAAAAACCCTAAACCCCTTACCCTAAACCCCTTACCCTAATAACCCTAACTATTTACCCTGAAAACCCTAACCCCTTACCTAAAAAAAACTAAACCGCTACCCTTAAAACATTAACTTCTTACCCTAAACACCTACCCTAAAACCCCTTATCTCCTTAGCCAAAAACCCCTAACCCTAAAACCACCTACCCTAAAAGCCTTATCACCTTACCCTTAAACCCCTTAACCTAATCCCCTACCCTAAAAATCTTACCTCCTTACTTAAAAAACCCTTACCCTAAAAACATTAATCCCTTACCCTAATCTCGTAACCCTAAAAACATTAACCCCTTACCCTAAACCCCTATTTAAAATCCATAACCCCTTACCCTTAAAACCCTAACTTCTTACCCTAAAACCCCTTACCCTAATCCCCTAGCCTAAAAACATTAACCCCTTACCCTAATCCCCTAACCCTTACCCTAAAAACCTAAACCCCTTACTCTAAAACCCCTTACTCTAAAACCCCTTACCCTAATCCCCTACCCTAAAAATCTTAACCCTTTATCCTTAAAAATGTAACTTCTTACCTTAAAACCCCTTACTTTAAAAACTCCTTACCCTAATCCCCTTACCCAAAAAACCTTAACCGTTTATCCTTAAAAACGTAACTTCTTAACCTAAAACCCCTTAACCTAATCCCCTACCGTAAAAACCTAACACTTTACCTTAAATCCTTTACGCTAAACCCCTTACCCTAATCCCCTACCCTAAAAACCTTAACCCCTTAGCCTGAATCCCTTGCCCTAATCCCCCTACCCTAAAAATCCAGCCCCTTACCATAAAACCCCTAACCTTCACCACCGACCCTACCCTCTCAACCCCCTTAAATTAACATCCCTTATTGGTGACACGACCAGCGGCTGTGGCGAATTCTCCCTCGGCGCCCAAACATCGGCAGAGACTTGGTCATGGCGAGACGGCTGCCACCCAACGTCCGATCTCCGAGCTTCAACGTGGGTGATACAGAGAAGTAGCGTGGGACATCAGCGAGGAAGACAAGCCTTCTACTCACGTCAACAATGAGGAAATCCAGCCAGCACCAGGCGTTGGTGAAGTAGATTTTGAAGCCGTAGGCCGTCCACTTTAAGAGCATTTCAAAAATAAAAACGTAGGTGAACACCTTATCCACGTACTCCAGTATGGTTTTAATAACCTGCCGCTGTTCAATGTATATGTCCTCAAAGGCCTGGAGGGAGAAAACAGGAGAGAGCAAAGCTACCGTCTTCAGTTCTCTTTCATTAGGCGGATTGATAGAATTCGTCTTCTTTCCATTTCATTCTGTTAATAAAACTATGAGAGAGGAGGGGAGGGAAGGAGAGAGAGAGGGGGACAGAAGGAGAGAAAGAGGGAGAGAGGGGGAGAGAGAAAGGGGGAGAAGGAGAGGGGGAAGTGAGATAGGGGGGGAGAAAGAGGGAGAGAGGGTTAGAGAGAAAGGGGGGAGAGTGAGAGGGGGAGAGAGAAGGGAAGAGGGGGAAGGGGAGAGAGGGGGAGAGCGAGAGAGATGGGGGGATGGGAGGGGGGTGAAAGCGGGGGAGCGGGGTAGAGAGTGTACAGCAAATAAAACCCCCACGGTGTGAGCACATTCACATGTCTCAGAAAGGTCCTGCCCTTCCCCTTTATCTCTTAGCATACAGTGCTTCCACTGCAGCCAGGGATTCTGGGTAATGACATGCAAATGAGCTCTCACAGTGCATCAACTCTTTGCTTCTTGTCCATTTTAACATGGGACCCCCTATAAACTGCTGCCTGGCCTAATACACAGATTTTTCAGCACAGCCTGGGTTAAAGAAGTGCAGAGCCAGAAACCCTACACACAGATAGCTATTCAAAAGAAGGATTTATTTTCCCCTGATGAGACAAAATATGAGTTTTTTCTTGGGCCTTATATATACTAACTAGCTGATATACCCGGCGTTGCCCGGGATGTAATTTTGGGGGGCGGGCGAAGCCCCCCTTGACAGCTAGGTGGGTGACTCAGTTGACTGAGTGTGTGGGTGGATGCGTGACTGAGTGGGTGGGTGGGTCGATGACTGAGTGGGTGGATGGGTGGGTCGGTGACTGAGTGGGTGGGTGGGTCGGTGACTGAGTGGGTGGGTGACTTTGGGTTGGTTTGACTTAGGGTCGCTGGGTGGGTGACTTTGGGTCGCTGGGTGGGTGGGTGACTGAGTGGGTGGGTGGGTGAGTGGGTGGGTGACTGGGGGAAAGTGGGTGACTGGGGGAAAGTGGGTGACTGGGGGTAAGTGGGTGACTGGGGGAAAGTGGGTGACTGTGGGAAAGTGGGTGACTGGGGGAAAGTGGGTGAGTGACTGGGTGGGTGTGTGGGTGGATGTGTGGGTGACTGGGTGGGTGACTTTGACTGTGTGACAGTGGGTGGGTGGGAGAAGGTGGGTGACTTACCTTGACCGGGTGGTGTTTCCTGGCGGCAGACGGTTCCCCTCCTGGCACGGATATCCCCGTGGCATCAGGCTGGGGCAGGAGGTGGGTTCGGAAGCTGGCGGGGGGGCAAGAGTGGCAGGCTGGGGTAGGAGACCCGCGCCACGTGAGGGTGAGTGCAGGAGGCCCGGCCCGCGCTTCCCCTCAGTCCGGGAGCCGTTGCACGTGATGGTGAGTGCAGGAGGCCGGGGGAGTGCAGGAGGCCGGGGGAATGCAGGAGGCCCGGCTCGCGCTTCCCCTCCATCCGGGAGCGCACGTGATAGTGCCTGCAGGAGGCCGGGGGAGTGCAGGAGGCCGGGGGAATGCAGGAGGCCCGGCCCGCGATTCCCCTCGTCCGGGAGCGCACGTGATAGTGCGGCTGGGGATGTTGCGGAGCGTGCGGGTTTGGGGGAGGTGGGGGAGAGAGTGAGGGGCACCGGGAGAGGGGGAGGGAGGGGGGTGAGGAAGGTGAGCTGCGGTCCGACTGACGGGGGAGAGTGAGGCCAAGGAAGTGTGTGTGTGTGTGTGTGTGCACGTGTGGTGTGGTGTGTGTCCTTTGGCCCGTCACTCCACCTCAGGCCAATGAGAGGTGTGCGGGGGCGGGCGGGCCAAGGGACCAATGAGATTTCCCCTAGGGACAGAGGCCATGCAGACAGGCATACAGTGCTTTCACTAATATAGTATAAGATATAACTACAAATCTAGCTTAACTCGATGGACACATGTCTCTTTTCAACCTAATCGGTCACGTTTACAATGTAGTTGGGTCGAACAACCGTCCGTCTGCATTTACCAGTGCTCCGCTGCTCAGTAAGATCATGAAGATAATGAAGCTTTCAAACCAGTTGTGCTCCACGATCTTGAAACAGGTTTTCCGAACATTCCACCAAATCTTTCCTTTGTCTGTTGTGACATCGACGTAAAGGAACGGGCATCTCCCGACGCAAGCTTTCGAAAACAGAAAACAAAACCCCCCAACAATATCAAAACTCACGAGCCACTGAGCGTTCTTCACTCGTCTTTCAAAAAAGGTCAAGTTCACAACAAGAGCATAAAACAAACAAAAAGGGTGAGTGTGGTGAGTACGCGCATGTTAAGTGAAACTTTGTTGTGTTTTGTCACTAAAATTGTAATTACAGTATATGCTCAAAAGTCTTTCATGCAATCAAAAACATCAAAATCAAAATCCCATTTCAGTGACAAAACACAAAGAAGTTTCACTTAGAATGCACGTGCTACCCCCCACACCCCTTTTTTTCTATATTGTAATTATATATATAACCTAATAGTAAATAAATGCATTGTTTTAATATACAATTACCTTAGTAAAACAAATACACATTTAATGTGTAAATCCTATAAACAAAATGTCATGAAAAAGCGAATGAGCATAATTAATTTTTTACTCCAGCGATAGTCTTTTTCTTACATTACAAGAATATATAAATATTTAATGTAATACAGATCACACAATACTATATCATATACACATATACATCTTTAAAATATATATTTTATTTAAAAAAAATGTATAATAACAATTAAATTATTAAAACTAAGAGGAGATCTAGTTTTTAATTGTATAAATCAAAACTGTTCCCTGCGATATAGAAACTGAGAAAGTACAATTAATGGGAATAACCGGTTCCCATTCTCCACCCAAAAATATATTAATCTGCTTTATGTATCTAAAGTGGTAAAAACTGATCTTTAAACTAATTTTAGTTTTCCGATATATTGGAATGTACATATACATTTGTCAGAGCTGCTTCTGTTTGGATTGTGACATTATCACTTGTAAATCTGCTTTATTTCATGATACAGTATAAATAGTCTTTGGGTATTGCTGATTGTGTGTAAATAAAATTCTGCTGCAGGGAACTGGTTACAGTCAGGTGTTTGCATATACAGTTAAGTGTGTGTGTGTGTGCCTGCCTCTGCATGCGTGTGTGTGCCTCTGTGCATGCGTGAGAGACCATGGCTGAATCTGCGCATGCGCTGCTTGCTGGAGTGGTGCCGGCTGCTTCAGCGCATGTGTTAGAGGCGACGGAAGCTTCTGCGCATGCGTGATCGACGCCTGAATCTTCTGCGCATGCGCAGCACACAAGAGTGGTGCAGGACACTTCTGCCCATGCGCAACATGAACTTATGGTGGCCGCTCCTGTGCATGTGCGCGCCGATGGCCTCTTCTGCCAACACTGGCGTCACTTCCATTACAAACTTCTGTCTCCATGAAGGCGATTTGTGCCAGCTAAAAAAATGATTGGGTGACCCCCCTGATAAAGGCCCTTAGAGATGGAAACGGTGATATGGTTATGTAAGCTAATACATTCTTTGTGGGTTATGAATTGAACTTGGGGCGCCTGGTGATCTCTCAACAATTGAATATAGTAACAGGGAGGGAGAGGAAGTGGGGGGTATGATACATTTTATTGGACCAACAAGTAGTGGATATGTTACAAGATTTCCAACCTTTTAGGGTTGGAGTAAACCTGATGAAGGACTCTGAGGGGTTCGAAAGCTTGTAACACATCAACTACTTGTTGGTCCAATAAAAAGTATATTGCCACCCACCTTCTTTGTTACTGCATGGAAGAAAGGACCAACACGGTTACCCACCCATCGTTGCTCAATAACTGAATTAAATTGTCCCCAAGTATGTACTCGTAAATTGGTCAGGTTAAGAATCACCCATAAATATGTGGAGAATACTTCAGCTAGGGACCGTCGCTAGCACCGACAGATGCTGCTAAGCTGGTTGGACACCTTGCGTCTCTGCCACCACTCTGCCAGGCCGACTCCACAGCTGCTGCCTCCCACACATTTCGCATGATCGTCCATGCTTCACTCTCTGATGGGAGTGATAGGGGAGAGGTTCGAGATGACAGCAGCACAGGGGACAGCTAGAGCAGCGTCCACAACCCGGCTCTGTGTTCGACTATCTCAGCAGCAACCGGCGGTGCTACCGATTGTGCCTATTACGACCATAACACATTTTTTTGTGGCACCCTCACCATGACGGGATTGGTCCATTTTCCCATTCATTATCTTTACTGTCACACTTCTCACTTTTAACTATTCATAGTTTTCTTCTGATTTATTATTTATTTGATCGCATCATTATCGCCTCATATTAATTCACAACAGTTCTGTCGGGCGCCACGACACACGTTTCTTTTCATTATATATTTTTTTTGCTCCAGCAAAGGGCCGAATTTGCTAAGCAGCTCTGCAATCTATTTACCGCAGTGATGTCATGAAATCCACGTGGGCGGCTATATTAATTTCTGATACATTCAGGCTGTGCTTTGAAAAAGTGGTATGTGTACACACAGGGCTTTGCAATGTACTCCTCATCCCTCCTTCACCTTCAGGAGAGTCAGTGGGACATTGGGTCATCAGGGCATTGGGTCACTGGGGCTGTCTCATGCAGAAGTTCAAGAAGAGAGTGCTGAAGGTATCCATATTAGGTCACTACAATAATAGAATGCCCGGGTATACCTTCCGTAAAACATTCCTCGGGGCCAGCTTCTTCCTTATGTTCATTGGCCTCTTCCTCCTCCTCTGGGACAGGTGGTTTGTAATCGGCCGTGCTGCAACGTGAAGAGCCCTCGTCAAACTTCCTCTACAGGGAAAGAAACACGCAACGTTAGACCAACGGACAGAATTCGAGGAGAAAAACTAGCACCATAGAGACATAGCACCTTTAGTGACCGGGGGAGGGAGGAATGAGAGTAGATGCACAAAGAGACCTAGATAGAATGAGCTTCCTCCTTCCTGCGACCACAAGGTCATCGCGCGTTTCCAGCCATGAACGGTTCAAACGAGATTCGCTAAAATGAACGACCCAAACAAATGTGCCAACGCAGAAGAACTTTCCCACCCAATCTCAGGGGTAAAAGCGAACTGCGTCCACTAGATTTTTGTTTTCATATCCAGAAATTGTGGTATACAATTATCTGCATTATATTTGTATAAAATAGCACCGGGTCACAGTATAGAAACAGGATGGCCTGTTATCTCATTTGATTATTTTGTTTAGTTACTGTATAGATAAACTTTATTACCAGGTCTCATTTTAATGCGTTGTCGTTACTTGTAATTGTTTGTTTAGTTACTCTTTTAGAGGATTTTCTTTCTTATAATAAATGTTGATACTTCTTGGATACAAACTAGGTGTACTTTACAGGAACAAATCCTCCCTAAGTCTGCTGGTCAGAAAGCGTATTGCACAGCAGATGCTAATGCCAATTATCGACTATGGAGACATAGTATACGGTTTGGCACCCCAAACCCACCATAGCAAACTTGACACCCTCTACAATTCAACTTGCCATTTTGTTCTCCAATGCAACTACAACACACATCACTGCGAAATGCTCAAAGAACTAGATAGGTCATCACTCGAGTCTAAGCGCAAAGTTTATCTTTCCTGTCTTGCCTTCAAATACTTTTTGGGAAAGCTACCCAGCTACCTGAACAAGCTCCTCACCCCTACCACACGCAGCACTTATCATCTGAGATCTGACTCTAGAAGACTGTTCATGGTCCCAAGGTTCAGTAAAGTATCCAGCCGCTCCTCCTCCTCTTACCGTGCACCCCAAAACTGGAACAGTCTACCGGAGACTCTCACAGCCGCCACCAGTCTAAGTTCTTTCATAACTAAAGCTGTCTCACATTTTAATCTGGTCTGTAACTGTTTCACTCGCCTATAATAATATTATCTCTTACTGTGCATGCAATGTCTTGTATATAATGTATAACCCTGCTCACTTATGTAACTGTATTTGTAACCATGTATTATTTCTCATCTTAACTCTGTGCCCAGGACATACTGCTGCGGCACAGTTTATTCGAGCATTTGCCCGTTCTGTGCCGCAGCAGTAGCCTGGCGCGCGCCCGAGTGTGACGGGCGCGCGCCGAAGCAGCGGAAGAGCGCCCTCCGATCGGGGCGCTCTCCCTACCGCTGCCGGGTCCGCCGGGTCCCCCGGAATCCCCTGCCGCTGTCCCGCGATCGCGGGACACCAGGGCTCCCTCGGGGAGCCCCTGGACACGCGTGCAGGGGGCGCACGCTCCCGATGACGCGTGACCGCGCGTCTATGACGCGCGGCACGCCGAGGGGCGGCCACTAGCAAGCCGGGAGATTTCCCGGCTTGCGGTACCGACCACACTTCAATAAAGTGTGTCGGTAGTGTACATGAAAACGAGAGGTAACTCTCACTGTATTACTTCCTGGTAACACATTTTATAAATAAATAACACAACTCCTTTTGGTTCATGACTCTACTTTATGAGGGTATTTCTCTCCTCTATGAAGATTATTTTTGTTGTCTACTTATTGGTGTTGTCCCTCTTAGCGGCACCGGCTAATCGATTTGTTGGTATATATCCCGGTGTCCATTACAGTGGGCTTCTAAAAATGTCAGTCTCACCTGCAAAGGGGGAAAATAAATACTAGTGATACCTTCTGGTGTACCACCACCACCTCCACTTCCGACTCTGTGCTGAGCTCATCCTCCTCGTCGAGATTCTCCAAATCAGACTCTTCTGAAGCGATGGGCACTTCTATCCTCAGGTTTGGATTGTTGATAAAAGCGTTGTGATCCAACTCAACCATCCGATATTGATCTTTTCCGGTCACGCCGTCAACGCATTGGTAGTCGGACTTGGGCTCCTGCTCTGTGTCCAAGTGGTTCAAAGCAAAGCCGTCTTTGTTCACATCCTCGTCCTCGGCGCCCGTCTTCCTGTTCCTGTGGAGGATGGACAGGAAGGTTTTCTTCACAAAGTCAACCCCCCGGGTGATCCTCCCGATGGCGATCTGCAAGTTGTTCATCTCTCCATCGTCATCAGAGGCGGACAGGTTGTCAGCGCTGAACGAACTCAGCAGCAAGGCTAAGAAGAGGTTCAGAACCTGCAAAACAGAGCAAGACAAGAGACACTGGTATCGTATTGGCGCCCAGCACAGGGCGGCTAAACAAAGATGGTGGCGAAGCAGAAGAGGTTCAAAACCAGCAAAAGCAGAGCGACACAGATACCATAACGGAGAATTGGAAAGAACATAAACCCTAGAGCATAAAATAATTACCTAAAAACCACTGTTTTCTAGCGGTTAAATGGTTTCCAAGAAAGGCCACAAAGAAAAAAGTGTGTATTTGGTAAAATAAATTTAATTAAAAAAACAATACTAATGGATCAATCCAAAAAAATATACTCATTAAATATATCCCAGCTGGGTTCAAGCTCAACCAAAAAAAAAAAATAGATAACCAAAACCAATAAGAACAGTAAAAATAACAGTAACCTATGAAAAGCAATAACTTCCTTACAGCATTGGAAACATTTCAGATATTGGATGATGCTGTGTACCAGAGGTGCAGGCAGGTTGTATTTGTACTGTATGTAAAGCACGCGCGTGCAATGGTTAAAACACAGCCACCCTGACTCGCAGAATATGATAAATATATTATTCGTATTCAGTTAGCGCCTTTTATTTCCATTCCACAGATATGATAACGGTGACCTGAGCAAAGAGAAATGGACGAATGTGTCGAAATTCGATTCGCAGGTTTTTTTTTAATCAATGTTTGAAAAAGTCTGGACTATTTCTTGAATATTCTCTCATTTTTCAAACATTCTTTCCATTTTTCAATTTTTCTTTAATGTTTACCTTTCATTTTTTAACATTTTTGAATACTCTCCAATTTCGAGAAAAGTATTCGTAAATACGAAAATTGGGAGCCACGCTTGCATCGCGTTATAAGCGGATTCACGTTGAAACGGATCGTGTTATAACGGGGTTTAGCTGTATAATGTTTTTTTTTAGAGACAAATTTTTTAAATATTCTTAATTGTTGAAATTTTTCTTTGGGGCTTCTTTTGTGTGTGCAATTGTCGAATATTCAATTTTTAAATTAAGCCATGTTGGGTGATTTGATTTCAAGCAATTTCTGCTGCGAATTTATATTTTGGACAAATATTCCCGTACTGTATATCTATCTCTAAACTATGTCTAGTTCATCTAGACAGTGAGACGGCTGCAGACAGAGAGACTGCTGCAGACGGAGAGACGGCTGCAGACGGAGAGACGGCGGCAGACGGAGAGACGGCGGCAGACGGAGAGACGGCGGCAGACGGAGAGACGGCGGCAGACGGAGAGACGGCGGCAGACGGAGAGACGGCTGCAGACGGAGAGACGGCTGCAGACGGAGAGACGGCTGCAGACGGAGAGACGGCTGCAGACGGAGAGACGGCTGCAGACGGAGAGACGGCTGCAGACGGAGAGACGGCTGCAGACGGGGAGACGGCTGCAGACGGGGAGACGGCTGCAGACGGAGAGATGGCTGCAGACGGAGAGACGGCTGCAGACGGAGAGACGGCTGCAGACGGGGAGACGGCTGCAGACGGAGAGACGGCTGCAGACGGAGAGACGGCTGCAGACAGAGAGACGGCTGCAGACAGAGAGACGGCTGCAGACAGAGAGAGATGGCTGCAGACAGAGAGAGATGGCTGCAGACAGAGAGAGACGGCTGCAGACAGAGAGACGGCTGCAGACAGAGAGACGGCTGCAGACAGAGAGAGATGGCTGCAGACAGAGAGAGATGGCTGCAGACAGAGAGAGACGGCTGCAGACGGAGAGACGGCTGCAGACAGAGAGACGGCTGCAGACAGAGAGAGATTGCTGCAGACAGAGAGAGAGACGGTTGCAGACGGAGAGTGAGACGGATGCAGACGGAGAGAGAGACGGATGCAGACGGAGAGAGAGAAACGGCTGCAGACGGAGAGTGAGACGGCTGCAGACAGACAGAGAGACGGCTGCAGACAGAGAGAGACGGCTGCAGACAGACAGAGAGACGGCTGCAGACACAGAGAGAGACGGCTGCAGACAGAGAGAGAGACGGCTGCAGACAGAGAGAGAGACGGCTGCAGACAGAGAGAGAGACGGCTGCAGACAGAGAGAGAGACGGCTGCAGACAGAGAGAGAGACGGCTGCAGACAGAGAGAGAGACGGCTGCAGACAGAGAGAGAGACGGCTGCAGACACAGAGAGAGACGGCTGCAGACACAGAGAGAGACGGCTGCAGACAGAGAGAGAGATGGCTGCAGACAGAGAGACGGCTGCAGACAGAGAGAGACGGCTGCAGACAGAGAGAGACGGCTGCAGACAGAGAGAGACGGCTGCAGACAGAGAGAGACGGCTGCAGACAGAGAGAGACGGCTGCAGACGGAGAGAGACGGCTGCAGACAGTGAGACGGCTGCAGACAGAGAGACGGCTGCAGACAGAGAGACGGCTGCAGACAGAGAGACGGCTGCAGACAGAGAGAGAGACGGATGCAGACGGAGGGAGACGGCTGCAGACAGAGAGAGACGGCTGCAGACAGACAGAGAGACGGCTGCAGACAGAGAGACGGCTGCAGACGGAGAGAGACGGCTGCAGACGGAGAGACGGCTGCAGACGGAGAGACGGCTGCAGACGGAGAGACGGCTGCAGACGGAGAGACGGCTGCAGACGGAGAGACGGCTGCAGACGGAGAGACGGCTGCAGACGGAGAGACGGCTGCAGACGGAGAGACGGCTGCAGACGGAGAGACGGCTGCAGACGGAGAGACGGCTGCAGACGGAGAGACGGCTGCAGACGGAGAGACGGCTGCAGACGGAGAGACGGCTGCAGACGGAGAGACGGCTGCAGACAGAGAGAGACGGCTGCAGACAGAGAGAGACGGCTGCAGACAGACAGAGAGACGGCTGCAGACGGAGAGACGGCTGCAGACGGAGAGACGGCTGCAGACGGAGAGACGGCTGCAGACGGAGAGACGGCTGCAGACGGAGAGACGGCTGCAGACGGAGAGACGGCTGCAGACGGAGAGACGGCTGCAGACGGAGAGACGGCTGCAGACGGAGAGACGGCTGCAGACGGAGAGACGGCTGCAGACGGAGAGACGGCTGCAGACAGAGAGAGACGGCTGCAGACAGAGAGAGACGGCTGCAGACAGAGAGAGACGGCTGCAGACAGAGAGACGGCTGCAGACAGAGAGAGAGACGGCTGCAGACGGAGAGACGGCTGCAGACAGAGAGAGACGGCTGCAGACAGAGAGATGGCTGCAGACAGAGAGAGACGGCTGCAGACAGAGAGATGGCTGCAGACAGAGAGAGACGGCTGCAGACAAAGAGAGACGTCTGCAGACAGAGAGAGACGGCTGCAGACGGAGAGACGGCTGCAGACGGAGAGACGGCTGCAGACGGAGAGACGGCTGCAGACAGAGAGACGGCTGCAGACGGAGAGACGGCTGCAGACGGAGAGACGGCTGCAGACGGAGAGACGGCTGCAGACAGAGAGAGACGGCTGCAGACAGAGAGAGACGGCTGCAGACAGAGAGAGACGGCTGCAGACAGAGAGATGGCTGCAGACAGAGAGATGGCTGCAGACAGAGAGAGACGGCTGCAGACAGAGAGAGAGACGGCTGCAGACAGAGAGAGAGACGGCTGCAGACAGAGAGAGAGACGGCTGCAGACGGAGAGAGAGACGGCTGCAGACGGAGAGTGAGACGGCTGCAGACAGAGAGAGACGGCTGCAGACAGACAGAGACGGCTGCAGACAGAGAGAGACGGCTGCAGACAGAGAGAGACGGCTGCAGACAGAGAGAGACGGCTGCAGACAGAGAGAGACGGCTGCAGACAGAGAGAGACGGCTGCAGACAGAGAGAGACGGCTGCAGACAGAGAGATGGCTGCAGACAGAGAGAGACGGCTGCAGACAGAGAGAGAGACGGCTGCAGACAGAGAGAGACGGCTGCAGACAGAGAGAGACGGCTGCAGACAGAGAGATGGCTGCAGACAGAGAGAGACGGCTGCAGACAGAGAGAGAGACGGCTGCAGACAGAGAGAGAGACGGCTGCAGACAGAGAGAGAGACGGCTGCAGACAGAGAGAGAGACGGCTGCAGACAGAGAGAGAGACGGCTGCAGACAGAGAGAGAGACGGCTGCAGACGGAGAGTGAGACGGCTGCAGACAGAGAGAGACGGCTGCAGACAGACAGAGACGGGAGACGGCTGCAGACAGAGAGAGAGACGGCTGCAGACAGAGGGAGAGACGGATGCAGACGGAGAGAGAGAGACGGCTGCAGACGGAGAGAGAGACGGCTGCAGACAGAGGGAGAGATGGCTGCAGACAGAGAGAGACGGCTGCAGACAGAGAGATGGCTGCAGACAGAGAGAGACGGCTGCAGACAAAGAGAGACGTCTGCAGACAGAGAGAGACGGCTGCAGACGGAGAGACGGCTGCAGACGGAGAGACGGCTGCAGACGGAGAGACGGCTGCAGACAGAGAGACGGCTGCAGACGGAGAGACGGCTGCAGACGGAGAGACGGCTGCAGACGGAGAGACGGCTGCAGACAGAGAGAGACGGCTGCAGACAGAGAGAGACGGCTGCAGACAGAGAGAGACGGCTGCAGACAGAGAGATGGCTGCAGACAGAGAGATGGCTGCAGACAGAGAGAGACGGCTGCAGACAGAGAGAGAGACGGCTGCAGACAGAGAGAGAGACGGCTGCAGACAGAGAGAGAGACGGCTGCAGACGGAGAGAGAGACGGCTGCAGACGGAGAGTGAGACGGCTGCAGACAGAGAGAGACGGCTGCAGACAGACAGAGACGGCTGCAGACAGAGAGAGACGGCTGCAGACAGAGAGAGACGGCTGCAGACAGAGAGAGACGGCTGCAGACAGAGAGAGACGGCTGCAGACAGAGAGAGACGGCTGCAGACAGAGAGAGACGGCTGCAGACAGAGAGATGGCTGCAGACAGAGAGAGACGGCTGCAGACAGAGAGAGAGACGGCTGCAGACAGAGAGAGACGGCTGCAGACAGAGAGAGACGGCTGCAGACAGAGAGATGGCTGCAGACAGAGAGAGACGGCTGCAGACAGAGAGAGAGACGGCTGCAGACAGAGAGAGAGACGGCTGCAGACAGAGAGAGAGACGGCTGCAGACAGAGAGAGAGACGGCTGCAGACAGAGAGAGAGACGGCTGCAGACGGAGAGTGAGACGGCTGCAGACAGAGAGAGACGGCTGCAGACAGACAGAGACGGGAGACGGCTGCAGACAGAGAGAGAGACGGCTGCAGACAGAGGGAGAGACGGATGCAGACGGAGAGAGAGAGACGGCTGCAGACGGAGAGAGAGACGGCTGCAGACAGAGGGAGAGACGGCTGCAGACAGAGAGAGAGACGGCTGCAGACGGGAGAGAGACGGATGCAGACAGAGAGAGACGGCTGCAGACAGAGAGAGACGGCTGCAGACAGACAGAGACGGCTGCAGACAGAGAGAGACGGCTGCAGACAGAGAGAGACGGCTGCAGACAGAGAGAGACGGCTGCAGACAGAGAGATGGCTGCAGACAGACAGAGACGGCTGCAGACAGAGTGACTGCTGCAGACAGAGTGACAGCTGCAGACAGAGAGACGGCTGCAGACAGAGAGACGGCTGCAGATGGAGAGACAGCTGATTGAGCCACTGATTGAGCCACCTGTGCTGAAGCAGGCATATCCTGAAAACATTGCGTGTGGCCCTTGAGGACTGGGGTTGGCCACCCCTTGCTCTACACCTTTCACAGAGCCCCAATAGCCACGGTTTGTCTGTATAAACTCAATCGGCGGAGACTTTTTCTGCCACGGGTTTCTGCCGCGTTTATTTCTTGACTTCCCTAGGCGGACCCGTGTGGCGGCGCGGTGACATCCCTGCGATATTTTTGGGGGGGAGTCGGTCTCTACGAAATACAACATCTTCCACCTCCCAAACAAATCGGGTTTACACTTACGTAGAGAGAACTCGCGGGATCCTGACCGCGGCTTAATCCGGGAAATGTCTTGGCGAGGGGGGGGTCACAATTGGGAAGGACGGAACACCCCGAACCCCCCCCCCCGTCCCCCACAGGAAGCCGCAGCTTTTATTTGGCTACACCTGCGTCCTGTAAAATTATCTGCGGCGGTGTAGCCACGCCCAGTCACAGCCGGGACGTTTGGGACTTTCGCCATCACAGATAATGTATCCCGTTACACTAAAATCCCTAACCTTAACCCCTGACCCTAAAAACTTTCACCCATTACCCTAAACACCCTAACCATAACCCTCCCCCCTAAAATCCATAACCTTAAGCCCTTACCCTGACCACCTTAACCCACGACCCCAAAAACCCTAACCGTAACTGCTCACCCTAACAACCTTAAACCCCTAATCACAACTCTAAGTGTCCTATATCGGGGCAGAAAGGGCGGCAGCTAAAAGACCATTTCCGTCCGTATCCCTGCCGCACATCCAATGCCCCACGCGTTTTGCAATCTACTCCTCTCCGTCTCGCGCCGGTCAGCGTTTCACATACACACCCCACTCAGACAGCCATGGATTGCCCACATAAAAATGAGGAATCGTTATCATCGGTTCTGCCGATGTAATCTCACCCAACCCCCCCCCCCCATCTCTTTCCTACACACACCCCCCCCCCCCCCACCCCTTCCTGGCATGTTTCGTAGTAAAAGACTCTCAAAACTGGCCCTGACTCGCAGCTGTCCACGTTCGTACCGCTCCGTGCCAAGAGCACATTCGAGGAGAGTCTCATCTGACGCTCAAGGACACACACGCACGCTGCTTTGCATTGCTGGCGGCCGGAGACGTTAATAGACCCTTTAAATACATGTCTAGTGGTCCGTCAAGTTTAATTCTCTTCTATTTTTTAAACAGACCGGATCTCTTTGTTACTTGAGTTGCTTCCTCTTCACTTCCTATTATAACTTCAGAGGAATGTCGGGAGGAAATGTCAGCAGTGCCAGCAATAGTACTGTGCTAATAGCTTCCACTTAGCCAGCGTACATAGGCTGGTACTGCTCTGGAGGAGGCGGGGGGAGGGGGAGTGAGAAAACGCCATTTTAACGCACGGATGAACCTTTGTCACTCCCCCGTTGGTAAATAATGTCTCTCCAACTGGTCCATCCTACTTGGTTTCCGTACCTGTAAGATGTCCCTTCCTCCTTGTTTAGGATGTTGATGTTGGGATTTGTAATTATTGTGTTTTAACGGTGTTGCTTTGTGTTCCAGCTTGTTGGGAAGGGGTTAATGGAGGAAAGGGACCCCGGGGGGGGGGAAGAAAGTTGGCTCCTTGGGGTGGAGGTCCAAGGTACCTCCAGTACTAATTCGGGGAAGGCAGGGTCATACTTGGCTTGGGGCGGTCGGTATGGAAGTGATCGTCCAATGGTGGTGTTGTCTGAGGGCCAAGTGGTTTGAGCGGCTACTTGGGAAATTCTTACAAGCCGGGGGCATCCCTCGCGCTAATTTAGGGGTGCGCAAACTTTTGCTCCTGCACCCCCCTGTCTCTTGTCCCCCAGTGCTCGCGCCCCCCTCTTCCCTCAGTGTGGCGTCAAATGACAAGCGGGGTCATGTGATGTCACGTCCCATGACTCCGCGGCGTCAAATGACGCCACATTGCCATGGAGACGCTTCCAGACGCTGGCTGAAGCAAGGTAAGTGTAGGTTCTAGAGGCCTCACGCGATCCCCCGGCTCCCATCCATGTGTGTATTTTATTAATAGTGATGGTTGTGCGGGGGGGGGGGGGAGGAGTTCCAGGATGCCCTCTCCTCCCCCAAGGGTCAAGGTATAGGTGTCATGGCATTCTCTGTATGGAAGTAGATGTTAAATATTTGGCACTTCCAAACTCGCAGCTCTTGGAGAAAATGTAGTATATGTCCATAATATTATCGGGAAGGGGGGGTGGATCCTATTACTGCACCCAGTGTGGCCTCGAAGTCCAAGCAGAATTTTGCACCAGAAGATCGAAGCTGTGAGGTTCCCCCATGGTATGGCTATAAAAGATATAGGAACATTTGGCAGAGACCTCCACGCTTGCTTACTTCTCCCACCAGGTCAGAATGAGGATGATACGGCCGAACCTCAAAGTTCCTCATGGAGAATTAAAACCATTTCCATGCGTTTAAAGCAACAATCCTACCCAGAATCCTTTGTGAGCTTAGCTCATGTAATCTTAATGTTGTGTCCTCCTACTCTTCAAAAACAAAAGGTTGTTCTAGTGTTACAAAACGTGTTTTTCTTCATCTCTGGTTTCTGATGGTAACCTGTAGACTGCACAGGGCTCGAAGGAGAGCTCCATTTTATCCTCCCGGACACTCCATACCGTCAAAGGCTTGAGTCTCCCGAACAAAGCATCAGATTTCTCAGCTCAAAACAGCTTTGGAAAGGGCAGGAAGATAGGACATGGGAATGAACAAGAAATGAAGCCGATTGGCCACAAACGCCGGAGAGGCCTGTTACATACGGTATCTCGGGCTTCTGCAACAGAGGGGTCTCGAGAAGGCTCGGTGACCTCAGAAACGAGATACAAAAGTGACTTAACTTACCACCAGGTTCCCGATCACCATGACCATCATGAACACGATGAGGCACATCGGTTCGCCGGCTACCTCCATGCAGTCCCACATGGTCTCGATCCACTCCCCGCACAGGATGCGGAAGACGATCAGGAAGGAGTGAAAGAAGTCATGCATGTGCCACCGTGGCAGCTCGCAGTCGGCCGCGATCTTGCACACGCACTCCTTGTAGCTCTTCCCGAACAGCTGCATCCCCACCACGGCGAAGATGAAGACGATGATGGCCAGGACCAGGGTGAGGTTGCCCAGGGCCCCCACGGAGTTGCCGATGATTTTGATGAGCATGTTGAGGGTGGGCCAGGATTTGGCCAACTTGAACACCCTGAGCTGTGGGGGGGGGGGGGGGGAGGAGGAAAGAGCGATTAATGAGGAGATGTTAGACCATGGCTGGTCAACACACTGACCCTTCAGCATAGAGCACAAGGGAGTTTAATCTAAAATATGTGTAAACATGGTCACCAGAGAACATCAGTGAATATGAAGAACCCATTGACTGCAGAAGTGGACTACTAAACTTTGTAATGCATGTCCCTACAATTGTTTATTTTACCGATCTCATCTGGGATCTGAATTCAGATAGTAGAACCAGCGACATTTGGTGCTACTTTTGGCGGCCCCTTTTGCCACGACCAAACCACCGCCGGCGTTTAGCCGACAGTCACCTCGCCGTGGGGACATAGCGCCGCCAGACCTTTTCGCCGCCAAGGTATGCCTCATACCTTACCCCTTACCCTAAAAACCCATAAGCTTAACCACTAATGCCAACGTTAACCCCTACCCAAAAAAACTTAACACTGTACCCTAAAACCCCTTACCCCACACCCTAAAACCCCTTTCTCTAAAACCCCTTTCTCTAAGCCATTTACCCTAAAAACAATTACCCTAAAACCCCTTACCCTAAGCTCCTTACCCTAAAACCCCTTACCCTAAAACCCCTTACCCTAAAACCCCTTATCCTAAGCCCCTTACCCTAAAACCCCTTACCCTAAAACCCCTTACCCTAAAACCCCTTTCTCTAAGCCATTTACCCTAAAAACCCTTACCCTAAAACCTGTTACCCTAAAACCCCTTACCCTAAAACCCCTTGCCCTAAAACCCCTTACCCTAAAACCCGTTACCCTAAAAACCCCTTACCCTAAAACCCCAACTATGCTGAAGCAGGGATATCCTGTTAGAGGCCCTCGAGGACTGGAATTGGCCAACCCTGCTTTACAGCAAACAATAACCAAAAAACAATAAAACACAACTTTGCGTTACCACGGTGACGTCCGCAGCGTCATTCGACGCTGCGATTCAGAAGAAGGCGGGGCGGCCGCCACATGTAAGAGACTAGGGGGCGGCGGATCTGGGAATCAGCCGCTGGCGACATGTTTATATAATTAGGAGCACTATACAGAGGTGCTATGTGCGAGCTACAGTGCGGTTAAACCTGTTAAAGAAACAACAGTAGTGCCCTAAGAAACACAGTGACATTTTTTTTGAGGTCCAAAATGAAGTTTTGAAGTGACCTTTGTGGTCCTAAGGGCTTGCACTCTTTTTAACCACCAGTTGGCTAATCACCATATCCCTTCTACCTGACTTTTCTTTGTCTATTCTGCGGGCTAACATGGTACCAGCCTCAGTTTCTGCTCACACGTGGTGACTATTTCAAGTACGGACACTAGGTGGCGTCAAGTGTTTGTTTTTTTCGGTGTAGCAGAAGGCCAACTGGATGGTCCTTTTTTTTTACATTGGATTGAAGCAGGAGGTTTCCGGAGATGAACCCCGTTCGTTTCAGCTCCGGGGAAACCTTGCTTCCAGAGTTACCGACTTCCTCCGTAGGAGGTGCCATTAAGCCTCTCCAGCTCAGCTTAGCAGGGTTCACATAACGGCCACGTTTCAAAGAATTGAAGATGAAGAATGTAATATACTATCACAGGTATTTGGGTTTCTGACGGTACGCTGAGCAGTCGTGTGAGCTACTACAGGGTCAATAGCACTTCCTAAATAGAATAACCAAATACGAGAGCAGTACCTACCAGACGGAAGGACCGGAGGACAGACAGACCCTCCACGTTGGCGAGACCCAACTCCACCAAGCTCAAGGTGACTATGATGCTGTCGAAGATGTTCCAGCCCACCTGGAAGTAGTAATATGGATCCAGAGCTATGATCTTAAAGACCATCTCAGCCGCAAATATCCCCGTGAAGACCTGTGGCAAAAAGGACTCTGTTAGTAACGACAGTCATAGCAGGCGTGCTGACGGGACGGGTGGGAAATGTGGCTTTGTAAGGGGAGGAAAGGACAGCTCATTTCACCCAACGGCTGCAACTGCTTAGAATGGGAAGCTCAAGGAGCAGCTAACACCCAGCTGGGGGTTTATATTTGGGTAACAAAAACCATATTTAGGAACAGAGTCCCGGTGAAATCCATTTTAATTGTATTTCTATTATGTAGACGGTGCTGTTTGGGGCCCAGCTTTGGTTCTTAAGCTCTGAGGAGTCCCGATATGTCACTATGCTGAAAAGGCCTTCTCAAATACTCTCCCGTCTGTATTATTGTAACATTATTGCTGCTAACAGGTCTCCCTTTCTCACGACTTTCTCCCCTGCAATCTATCCCAAATTCTGCAGCCGGGAATATTTCACTTTCTCCCAGAGCACAGCCCCTGCTCATCTCCTCCTTAAATCCCTCTCTTGGCTTCCCATCAAGTTTCGGATTACCCACAAAATTCTTCTCCTAACCTTCAAGGCTCTCATCTGCTCCTCTCTACATAGCAGCGCTGATCTCTCGTTATGCCTTCTGCTCGTATCCTGCGCTCTACCCAGAACTGTTTACAGTCCAACCATTTCACCTCTACTGCTCTCTCGCCTTAAACCCTTTCCCCCTCACTGCCCTCTTACTTGGGACTCCCTCACACTCAGTATACGCCAAGCACCTTTCCTCGTTACCTTTAAGTCAAACCATAGGGGTAAATATGACTGCGTTTAATAGACATCAAGCCCTGCATTACCCCTACCTATCAATAACACAGTTGTATTATGTTATGTGTGTGTATAGCTACGTATTATGTCGTTGCCTGGTTCCAGCACCTCAGGGACCAGGAGTTCATTTTGTTTTCAAATGTTGCAAAAGATGTCTGTGACCTTTCCCTGTAACAGTTTTCATGTTGCTCTTTTTAATGTTGCTGTTAAACCCACCAATCAAGGGGCTGGGCACGTTGACAGCACCTGGCCCTGAATGTTTCAATATTGTGGGTTAAGGGTATTAAAAGCCGGGCAGGGAGAACCCCTGGTCAGCTTTTTCTTCCAGCTCTGGTGGCAAATTCCAGTTGCAGACTCAGAGCTCCAGTGCTGGTCCCAGGTCTGAAAACCAGACACTGTGAAGAAAAGAGGACAGGGGAAATCTCTCCGTGGTGGGCCCTGCAACTAGGTCTGCAGGGTACCCCCAAGTTTGCATCACATGCGCCCCTCTTTCTTTCTTTCTTGAGGTCACACTGGAGGATTGGACATCCTTTTATTTGGGGCAGCAACTTGTGCAAGTGAACGCTTTTCTTGGACTGGACTTTTTGTTGAACATGCTATTTTCAGCATTTCTGATTGACTTTATTGTACTGACAAGCACATGCAATTTTTGGGCTGCTCCTTTCATTTGTCCTGGGCCCCATGATTTCTGTTGGTGGCCCTGGGTGTACTCCATATCTCACATTCAATGCCCCAACATTTTCAGTCCTTTCCTACTGTTTATTACACGCATACACCCCTCCCGAGTGAAGGGTCCGAGTGCATATCCACAACTTTGTTGTGTTTTTCTTGTCTGTTTATACTGTATGTTTGATTTTATTTATTATATTAATTTTATAAACTCTCATGTTTCTGTCTGGCGAGTTGATCCCTGGTTTTAGTCCTGGTCTCCCGTGACACTCACCTCTTACATGAAGCATTTCATTAGCCTGGACACATGGCTACTGTTCCACACCCACAGTCACTCCTACCAACAATAGTGGCCAACCACTCGCGATTTAGTGCACCTACGCACCATCAAAGCCAGGCACTGCCATCTCCTGCACCTACCCACCATCAAGGCCAGACATTGCCATCTACTGCACCTAACCAACATCAAAGCCAGGCACTGCCATCTAATGCACCTACCCACCATCAAAGCCAGGCACTGCCATCTACTGCACCTACCCACCATCAAAGCCAGACATTGCCATCTACTGCACCTACCCACCATCAAAGCCAGGCACTGCCATCTACTGCACCTACCCACCATCAAGGCCAGACATTGCCATCTACTGCACCTACCCACCATCAAAGCCAGGCACTGCCATCTACTGCACCTACCCACCATCAATGCCAAGCACTGCCATCTACTGCACCTACCCACCATCAAGGCCAGGCACTGCCATCTACCATCTACTGTACCTACCCACCATCAAAGCCAGGCACTGCCATCTACTGCACCTACCCACCAACAAGGCCAAGCACTGCCGTCTACTGCCCATACCCACCATCAAGGCCAGACATTGCCATCTACTGCACCTACCCACAATCAAGGCCAGGCACTGCCATCTACTGACCCTGCCCACCATTAAGGCCAGCACTGCCATCTACTGCATCTACCCACCATTAAGGCCAGGTGCTGCCATCTATTGCACCTACCCACCATCAAGGCCAGGCACTGCCATCTATTGCACCTACCCACCATCAAGGCCAGGCACTGCCATCTACTGCACCTACCCACCATCAAGGCCAGGCACTGTCATCTACTGCACCTACCCACCATCAAGGCCAGGCACTGCCATCTACTGCACCTACCCACCATCAAGGTCAGGCACTGCCATCTACTGCACATATTCTCTCACCTGCTGTCTCTGTAAATTTCCCAAATCCCGCTTAGATTGTAAGCTCTGCGGGGCAGGGATTTCCTCTCCTATTGTCTGACTATGCTTGTTGCTCTCATTATACTATAATTGCCTGTACTGCGCTGTCTCTCTTGTAAAGCACTGAGTATACTCGTGCTATATAAATAAAGACGTATACATACATGGGTCAACATGTAACACTCTCTGCTTCTAGTGTACGGAGGCAAAAACTAAGGTATTGGCCTCCTAGAGCCGGTCAGAGCACAACGTTTGAATCAGGAAGTCCTTGGTCCTTCCGTATTGTAATTTAGAAATGGGATCGATCCTGAAGTCCCCAGCGCAGGCGCGCTTCATTAGCAAAGTTCTGGTTGACAATGTATTGCAGCCTTCCAGGATTACGCCGGCTCCTCTTATTACAGCGAGCTATGAAAAGCCGCAGACGGCAGGACGCCAAGAAGAATTTAGAGCTACGTGTTGTAGGCAAGGACCTGGTGCCAAGGAAATGACCGATATTGCCCTCTGAACTTAGTCCTTTGTGTAAGGTTTAATGGTCACTCCAAGATGGAGTGACCATTAAATCCCGAACGGCCAGCAATTTTATTATTGGGGATGTAGCTGGGTCTGGGTATGTCCAAATCAAACCTTCCTGTAGATACCACACCTGCCTGGACAACACGTCGCTGCTTTGTGGACACATCCTAATGGTTCAATAACTATTACCATAATAGAGCTCTTTACAATTGTGAGGAGTTGCCGGGTGCGCCAACATGGAGGCTCCCCTGACTTCGCCGGGTGCACCAAGATAGCCACCAAAACAGGAATTCAGCCTCGTCCTTGAACTGGTAATTGTCTGCACCTGGTCTGGGCCTATAAATGATCACCGGAGTGATCAGCCCTTTGCCCGGGCAAGGTATCTCTTGCCTTGTGTTCCTGGACCATGTCTACACTGCCGCACCTTGCCCTGAACATGGAACCGTGACCCCGACTATGCTTCCGCACCCTGCCCTGACCTTGGAACCGTGACCCCTGACTACACTGCCGCACCCTGCCCTGACCTTGGAACCGTGACCCTGACTATGCTGCCGCACCCTGCCCACAATCCTAGAACTGGACCCGACTATTCTTGCGTGTCTAGGCACCAGATCACAGATCAAAGGGTCACTGACTACACTCCCTACCTCTGCCCTACGTACCAGTCTCCTGGGCTGCAGTTAGCAATGTTACACCGATAAGTGCAGCGTGCATCTCCCTGAGATTGGGTTCATAACATATCAGCCAACTTAGACCAAGCAGGGATACTTTAACCCTCTGTGTACAGACATAAACACCCCACGCATTGATATTCTCACCAGATTCCCGATGTTCAGCACCTCTTGGAACTGGGGGGTCATGGGATAGTGCTCCATGGCCATGAACAGCGTGTTCAGCACGATGCAGATGGTGATCCCGAGGTCAACAAAAGGATCCATCACCACGAAACAAAGAAACTCCTTGATCTTCACCCACTGTTTGCAGCAGTCCCAGATCAGGAAGCAGTTGGCAAACTTGTACCACCAGGGCGGGCACTTCTGCTGGGCTTCCTCCAGCTCTGTGTAAGACAAGGGTTAGTATTCTGCCCAAGGGCATCTCGTTGAGGAACACTCAACATCCCCAAGACACAAAGCAGTGGATGTGAAGTAGAGAGTGACAGTGAGTTTGTTGAGTGTCAGTCAAGGTCGCCAATGGAAGAGCAGAAAAGCAGTGAAGGGAAAGGTGCCCAGAAGTTATTAGAAGGGACACTGAAGTATATATAATAGCACTGGAGAGTATGACCGGTCACGATAACACCACAACCAGATCATTGCTCCTAAACGGACAGTGGCCAGTAAGAGAAGCGAGATGCGCACGGGCCAGCGTGGCCCTTTTCTTTACCGCGTTGAAGGAACGCACATCGTGTGCTGTAGCGACTTTGTTTCCTAACCCAGGTCCTTCTCCCTGTCCCTGCCTTGGACATTATTAACCGGTAGTTGTTGCCTATGGATTGCCTACGAGGTCGTCTCCTCACTTGCAGCCCAATGGCTGGGCGATGATCTCGTGTTCGGGCTGGGTGTTGTGTAGTAACCCATAGTCTGTTCCCTTCCTTCACTATAGCAAGACTTGCCATATTCCACCTCTGCTCCCTCAGAACCCGGTCTAGGACCATAAAGCCCCTGCTGTTTCACCGTGACCATTCAGCCGCAGACGTTTCACTGCTGGCCATTTGGCTGCAGGGACAATTCACTGTCAACGGTAATGTATCCCCTAACCCCTTAACTTAAAAACCCAAATCTTATCCCTTTACCCTAAAAACCTTAACCACTTACCCTAAAAAAACCAAACCTTAACCCCTTATCATAAAAATCTTAACCCCTTACCCTAAAACCTTAACCCCTTACCATAAAAACCTTAACCCCTTACCTTAAAACCCCAAACCTTAACCCCTTATCATAAAAATCTTAACCCCTTACCCTAAAACCCCAAACCTTAACCCCTTATCATAAAAACCTTAACCCCCTTACTCTAAAACCTTAACCCCTTACCATAAAAACCTTAACCCCTTACCTTAAAACCCCAAACCTTTACCCCTTATCATAAAAACCTTAACCCCGTGCCCTAAATACCTTAAAACCGTAACCTCTTACCCTTACACCTTAACCTCTTACCATAAAACCCCAATCCTTAACCCCTTACCCTAAAAACCTTAAGTCTTTACGCTAAAAACCCAAAACTTAACCCTTTGCCCTAAAAACCCTAACACCTTATGCTAAAAACGTTAATCCCCTACCCAAAAAATCCTTAATCCCTTACCCTAAAAAAACTCAACCTTTTACCCATAATACCCGAACCTTAACCACTTACCCTAAAAAGCTTAACCCCTAATCCTAACGCTAATCAGCTACCTCAACGAAACGGCGGGGGGGGTGGGCGGCGGCTAAAAGTCCCTTTCCGTTCAGAACATCCCTTCCCAACGCCAGCAAACGCCACGGCATGCCAACTTTATCATGGCTTTGTAATCGGGAGATTGCCAAGCTGCGGTGTCACCAGTTTCGAGTACCCATAATCTACCGAGAGGACAGCGAGAGCATTCCACGGGACCACCGCCCGCCCTCCCCCCACCCAGTCAGGAATGGGTAACAGAAGCCTACAGTGTCAGCCAAGATCCTACATCAATAAGTAAGACCTGGAGATCCGCGCCACCCCCCGCGCACGGAGTAACGGCCACCATGCGAACAATGCGTCCGACCCATCCCCGGCGCACGGACCTTCTATGGCTGCTTCCGACAGGACGCTGAGAATGCTCTCCGCCCTCTTCTGCAGGCGCGGCTCTTCCAGGTAACCCGTGGATTTTTTCTGGAGATCTGACTTAAGTGACCTCGTCTACAAAAGAATATAAATATATATTTATAACAAGTGACTGAAGCAAACGAGGATCATAGAAACGAGAGAAAAAAACACAAGACATTGATGGCAGATAAGAAGCAATTTGCTTATCTAGCCTGCCCTGTTATCTATCTGTAGCGAACACCCAGGAAAAAGACCTCTCTCGTCCCCGGGACATCCCCGTCGGTGACCCACCACCGCTGGGAGGGGGGTAGTATTTGTGATGTTGGCTGTGTGGGTTGTATTTTGTGTGGGCTGGGGTTGTATTGTGGTGTGTGTGTGTGGGGGGGAGGGGGGGTTGAGGGAGAGGGGGGTAATTAAGTGATAACGTAGGGGGGAGAGTGTGAGGGGGTGGAAGGAGGTGGGAGAGTGAGAGACAGAAGGAGAAATACATGGGGAGAGGATGGGCTCGAGAGGGTGGGGGTAAGGGAGGTGAAGGAGGGGGGATACAGTAGAGGAGGGGGCTAACGAGGAGGTGTAATAGGGGGGTGTACATTCTACTTCTGGGCCCCGGGAATCTGACTGCGGCCCTGATAACATTCAATGATATATTATATCAGTGCAGCGAGCCGCATGCGCAGGATGTCCCAGGTAAACTGGTACTCACGTCCTCCTCCGGGTACTCGGCTCTCTCTATCACAACCCTGGGAATTTGGCGCCCATTGCAGTCCTTCCTCTCCGCGTCTTCTTCAGGAAATTCCAGTTCAGACAACCTCTTTTTTCTCTCGGCGTCACCGCGGCTGCCCAGGGAGGTCACGCTTGATTTCTGCCACGTGTCAAGTTAGAAACAAATCATTATTGAAAGCGGCCGGTGACGGGGGGGGGGAGGCGCTTGGCCATGACCACAGGGTCACTCCAGCTGCCCCGATGAAGTGACCAACGTGCCGGAGAGTTGCAGAGAAGAACCCCGTGCCAGACGCTGGAACACTGCAGAGATGCTGGACTCTATCAGGTGAGTCCGTCCGCCTGACCGATTGTCCCCCCAATTACCAACCCGATCCCCATCACCCGCTTCATCACGTCTCCCACCCAATAGCGAAAGTGGGGTGGTGGTGGGGATAGAAGGGATGGGAGGGAGAGAAACAAATGGGGATGGGGGAGATAGGGGTGGGGAGAGAGAGAGGAGATGGGGGAGAGAGAGGAAATGGGGGAGAGAGAGGAGATGGGGGAGAGAGAGGAGATGGGGGAGAGAGAAGAGATGGGGGAGAGAGGAGATGGGGGAGAGAGGAGATGGGGGAGAGAGGAGATGGGAGAGGAGATGGGGGTGAGAGAGGAGATGGGAGAGAGAGGAGATGGGGGAGAGAGGAGATGGGAGAGAGAGGAGATGGGGGTGAGAGTGGAGATGGGGTTGGGGAGAGAGAAACCTATATGGGGGAGAGGGAGAGAGAAAGGGGAGGGAAAAAGAGAGGGGAGATGGGGGGAGAAAGATGAGATGGAGAGAGATGGGGGTAGACAGAAAGAGATGATGGGGAGAGAGAGGGGATGGGGAGAGGTGAGGTGGGGGAGAGAGAAAGAAGATGGGGGAGAGAGGAGATAGAGGAGAGGGGAGGTGGGGGAGAGAGAAAGAAGATGGGGGAGAGAGAAAGAAGATGGGGGGAGAGAGATGGGGAGAGAGAGGGGATGGGGAGAGGTGAGGTGGGGGAGAGAGAAAGAAGATGGGGGAGATAGGAGAGGGGAGGTGGGGGAGAGAGAAAGAAGATGGGGGAGAGAGATGGGGGGAGAGAGATGGGGAGAGAGAGGGGATGGGGAGAGGTGAGGTGGGTGAGAGAGAAAGAAGACGGGGGAGAGAGGAGATAGAGGAGAGGGGAGGTGGGGGAGAGAGAAAGAAGATGGGGGGAGAGGGGAGATGGGGAGAGAGAAAGAAGATGGGGGAGAGAGATGGGGGGAGAGAGAAGATGGGGAATATGGGGGTCTCTGCAATCGGTGTACGCTTAGTGTGTAACCACGTACTAATCTCCCCCTCCTGCCCCAATGAGGCGCTGCGGCCGGGGAATTGCCGTCCCATTTAACATGTGGCGCCCCCGGCATATTGTGACTTTGACGGGACCTGGTGCACATAATCCGGAAATGTTGCGGCTCACGCGTTTTGCCGTACACGCTTTGCGCGTAGCATGGCGCGGCGCTGTGCCCACCTGGCAGTGGGCGCTCTGCAGACCCCGGGCTGATACTAAGGGTCGAAGGCCGACTGAGACAATAGTGCTGAAGCAGGGACTGATCGAAGCTGAAGCAGGGACTGATTGAGCCACCTGTGCTGGAACTGGTGCTGATTGAGCCTTCTGTGCTGAAGCAGGGACTGATTGAGCCACCTGTGCTGGAACTGGTGCTGATTGAGCCTTCTGTGCTGAAGCAGGTACTGATTGAGCCACCTGTGCTGAAGCTGGGACTGGTTGAGTCACCTATGCTGAAGCAGGGACTGATTGAGCCATCTGTGCTGAAGCTGGAACCAGTTGCGTCACCAATGCTGAAGCTGGTTACTGATTGAGCCACCTATGCTGAAGCAGGGGTATCCTGAAACCCTGACCTGCTGGTGGCCCTTGAGAACGTGAGCTGGCGAACCCCCTGCTTTAAGGCGTCCCTCTACCAAGTTACAATGGTGCAATATTGTGGGGCAAAACCCCTATTGATTTCAATGGGACTTTTCCCTTTGACACAAATCCTTGCAGTTATTATTTACTAGTACATATGACCCCAAGTGTCAGACTCATGTGACCTTCCACACATCCCCTCCTCCCTGTGCCCCACACCCCCCCTCCTCCCTGTGCCCCACACACCCCCTCCTCCCTGTGCCCCACACCCCCCCTCCTCCCTGTGCCCCACACACCCCCTCCTCCCTGTGCCCCACACCCCCCCTCCTCCCTGTGCCCCACACACCCCCTCCTCCCTGTGCCCCACACATCCCCTCCTCCCTGTGCCCCACACACCCCCTCCTCCCTGTGCCCCACACACCCCCTCCTCCCTGTGCCCCACACACACCCTCCTCCCTGTGCCCCACACCCCCCCTCCTCCCTGTGCCCCACACCCCCCCTCTTCCCTGTGCCTCACACACCCCCTCCTCCCTGTGCCCCACACACCCCCTCCCTGTGCCCCACACACCCCCTCCTCCCTGTGCCTCACACCCCCCCTCCTCCCTGTGCCCCACACCCCCCCTCCTCCCTGTGCCCCACACACCCCCTCCTCCCTGTGCCCCACACACCCCCTCCTCCCTGTGCCCCACACACCCCCTCCTCCCTGTGCCCCACACACACCCTCCTCCCTGTGCCCCACACACCCCCTCCTCCCTGTGCCCCACACACCCCCTCCTCCCTGTGCCCCACACAATGTCAGATAAGACTGTTTGCTGTTTGAGGCAGAGACTCCCTGTGCCCTGCGACACCCCGCGCTATATAAATACTTCTTTCCCCCGGTCCATCCAATCCCGGGACGTTCCGGCACGCGGCTAAGTGCGCTCATTACAGACCAGGAAACCAGTCACATAACTGGGGTGTGTAACACCAGAGGTGCCTGCGGTGTAGTGACGCACGGCGATACCGCGTTCAGCCGCAGACACCGACCAGCTGGAAGCCACCGGTCAGGAATGTTACACACCCTCTTATAAGGAGCCCGCTGGGAATCATCCGAGGGGGCTTAATATACAGTGAGCAGGGGGTCAGAGAGGAGGCCGGGCCTCTGTCTCCTATACACAGGGAGCAGGGAGGAGGCCGGGCCTGTCTCCTATACACAGTGAGCAGGGGGTCAGAGAGGAGGCCGGGCCTCTGTCTCCTATACACAGGGAGCAGGGAGAGGCCGGCCTCTGTCTCCTATACACAGTGAGCAGGGAGGAGGCCGGGCCTCTGTCTCCTATACACAGTGAGCAGGGAGGAGGCCGGGCCTCTGTCTCCTATACACAGTGAGCAGGGAGGAGGCCGGGCCTCTGTCTCCTATACACAGTGAGCAGGGAGGAGGCCGGGCCTCTGTCTCCTATACACAGTGAGCAGGGAGGAGGCCGGGCCTCTGTCTCCTATACACAGGGAGCAGGGAGAGGCCGGCCTCTGTCTCCTATACACAGTGAGCAGGGAGGAGGCCGGGCCTCTGTCTCCTATACACAGTGAGCAGGGAGGAGGCCGGCCTCTGTCTCCTATACACAGAGAGCAGGGAGGAGGCCGGGCCTCTGTCCCCTATACACAGTGAGCAGGGAGGAGGCCGGGCCTCTGTCTCCTATACACAGTGAGCAGGGAGGAGGCCGGGCCTCTGTCTCCTATACGCAGGGAGTCAGGGAGGAGGCCGGGCCTCTGTCTCCTATACACAGAGAGCAGGGGGGAGGCCTGTCCTCTGTCTCCTATACACAGTGAGCAGGGAGTCAGGGAGGAGGCCGGGCCTCTGTCTCCTATACACAGGGAGCAGGGAGAGGCCGGCCTCTGTCTCCTATACACAGAGAGCAGGGGGGAGGCCGGGCCTCTGTCTCCTATACACAGTGAGCAGGGAGTCAGGGAGGAGGCCGGGCCTCTGTCTCCTATACACAGTGAGCAGGGAGGAGGCCGGGCCTCTGTCTCCTATACACAGTGAGCAGGGAGGAGGCCGGGCCTCTGTCTCCTATACACAGTGAGCAGGGAGGAGGCCGGGCCTCTGTCTCCTATACACAGTGAGCAGGGAGGAGGCCGGGCCTCTGTCTCCTATACACAGTGAGCAGGGAGGAGGCTGGGCCTCTGTCTCCTATACACAGTGAGCAGGGAGGAGGCCGGGCCTCTGTCTCCTATACACAGTGAGCAGGGAGAGGCCGGGCCTCTGTCTCCTATACACAGTGAGCAGGGAGGAGGCCGGGCTTCTGTCTCCTATACACAGTGAGCAGGGAGGAGGCCGAGCCTCTGTCCCCTATACACAGTGAGCAGGGAGGAGGCCGGGCCTCTGTCCCCTATACACAGTGAGCAGGGAGGAGGCCGGGCCTCTGTCTCCTATACACAGTGAGCAGGGAGGAGGCCGGGCCTCTGTCTCCTATACGCAGGGAGCAGGGGGGAGGCGGGGCCTCTGTCTCCTATACACAGTGAGCAGGGAGTCAGGGAGGAGGCCGGGCCTCTGTCTCCTATACACAGTGAGCAGGGAGGAGGCCGGGCGTCTGTCTCCTATACACAGTGAGCAGGGAGGAGGCCGGGCCTCTGTCTCCTATACACATTGAGCAGGGAGGAGGCCGGGCCTCTGTCTCCTATACACAGTGAGCATGGAGAGGCCGGGCCTCTGTATCCTATACACAGTGAGCAGGGAGGAGGCCGGGCGTCTGTCTCCTATACACAGTGAGCAGGGAGTCAGGGAGGAGGCCGGGCCTCTGTGTCCTATACACAGTGAGCAGGGAGGAGGCCGGGCCTCTGTGTCCTATACACAGTGAGCAGGGAGGAGGCCGGGCCTCTGTGTCCTATACACAGTGAGCAGGGAGGAGGCCGGGCCTCTGTGTCCTATACACAGTGAGCAGGGAGGAGGCCGGGCCTCTGTCTCCTATACACAGTGAGCAGGGAGGAGGCCGGCCTCTGTCTCTTATACACAGTGAGCAGGGAGGAGGCCGGGCCTCTGTCCCCTATACACAGTGAGCAGGGAGGAGGCCGGGCCTCTGTCTCCTATACACAGTGAGCAGGGAGGAGGCCGGGCCTTTGTCTTCTATACACAGTGAGCAGGGAGGAGGCCGGGCCTCTGTCTCCTATACACAGTGAGCAGGGAGGAGGCCGGGTCTCTGTCCCCTATACACAGTGAGCAGGGAGGAGGCCGGGCCTCTGTCCCCTATACACAGTGAGCAGGGAGGAGGCCGGGCCTCTGTCTCCTATACACAGTGAGCAGGGAGGAGGCCGGGCCTCTGTCTCCTATACACAGTGAGCAGGGAGGAGGCCGGGCCTCTGTCCCCTATACACAGTGAGCAGGGAGGAGGCCGGGCCTCTGTCTCCTATACACAGTGAGCAGGGAGGAGGCCGGGCCTCTGTCTCCTATACACAGTGAGCAGGGAGGAGGCTGGGCCTCTGTCTTCTATACACAGTGAGCAGGGAGGAGGCCGGCCCTCTGTCTCCTATACACAGTGAGCAGGGAGGAGGCCGGGCCTCTGTCTTCTATACACAGTGAGCAGGGAGGAGGCCGGGCCTCTGTCTCCTATACACAGTGAGCAGGGAGGAGGCCGGGCCTCTGTCTCCTATACACAGTGAGCAGGGAGGAGGCCGGGCCTCTGTCCCCTATACACAGTGAGCAGGGAGGAGGCCGGGCCTCTGTCTCCTATACACAGTGAGCAGGGAGGAGGCCGGGCCTCTGTCTCCTATACACAGTGAGCAGGGAGGAGGCTGGGCCTCTGTCTTCTATACACAGTGAGCAGGGAGGAGGCCGGCCCTCTGTCTCCTATACACAGTGAGCAGGGAGGAGGCCGGGCCTCTGTCTTCTATACACAGTGAGCAGGGAGGAGGCCGGGCCTCTGTCTCCTATACACAGTGAGCAAAGGGTCAGGGAGGAGGCGGGGCCTCTGTCTCCTATACACAGTGAGCAGGGAGTTAGGGAGGAGGCCGGGCCTCTGTCTCCTATACGCAGGGAGTCAGGGAGGAGGCCGGGCCTCTGTCTCCTATACACAGTGAGCAGGGAGGAGGCCGGGCCTCTGTCTCCTATACACAGTGAGCAGGGAGGAGGCCGGGCCTCTGTCTCCTATACACAGTGAGCAAACAATGGTGTTGAAGGAAACACAGGGAGGGAATACAAAGATACGCCCGTTCCTCTGCTGCTCGACTGCTAAAACTCTGACTCAGGCCCTCATTCTCTCCCATCTTGATTACTGTAACCTCCTGCTGTCCGGCCTTCCTGCCTCTCACCTGTCTCCCCTACAATCTATCCTAAACGCTGCTGCCAGAATCACTCTACTCTTTCCTAGATCTGTCTCAGCATCTCCCCTCCTGAAATCCCTCTCCTGGCTTCCGATCAAATCCCGCATCTCACACTCAATTCTCCTCCTCACTTTTAAAGCTTTACACTCTTCTGCCCCTCCTTACATCTCAGCCCTAATTTCTCGCTATGCACCATCCAGACTCTTGCATTCTTCTCAAGGATGTCTTCTTTCTACCCCCTTTGTATCTAAAGCCCTCTCCCGCCTTAAACCTTTCTCACTTACTGCCCCGCACCTCTGGAATGCCCTTCCCCTCAGTACCCGACTAGCACCCTCTCTATCCACCTTTAAGACCCACCTTAAGGCACACCTGCTTAACAAAGCATGAGTAGCTCCGTGGCTGATACTATACACCTGATACATAAAACTTGGCCCCCTGCAGACGCACTTACCAGAACTCCCTCCTACTGTCTCTGTACGTTCTCCCTACCTACCAATTAGAGTGTAAGCTCTTGGGAGCAGGGACTCCTCTTCCGAAATGTTACATTTATGTCTGAAAGCACCGATTCCTATGATCTGTTATTTATATTATTTGTTATTTATATGATTGTCACGTGTATTACTACTGTGAAGCGCTGTGTACATTAATGGCGCTATATAAATAAAGACACATATAGTACATACATACAGACATACACCTCGGAATCCCCGTTGGGCGGTGCTGGCTCGTTACCGTACTAGCTGTGCCGTGCCCGCTTATCGACGTGCTGAGCTCACGTGGCCTCATGCCTCGGATTTGTGCAGTGCTGTGTTGGCTCTTTCTCCGAGTTGTGCATGCGTAAATCTGAGACGCATCGGCTCATCGGATTACAGTTATATGAAAAGGTCACCGCAGTACTGTACATACTACGGCCAGGAGAAGTAACACTGTGTGTATGGCTTTCAACTCGCCGTCAGAAACCACGTCATGGACCACATACACACGGTAACAGGTCAGGTTTCATGGATACCCCTACTTGAGCACAGGTGGCTCAATCAGTGGCTCAATCAGTGGCTCAGTCGGTGTTGGCCCTTGAGGACTGGAGTTGGCCACCTCTGATTGAGAACTTTAGTGCTGTTCCCTGGGGAACTGTTGGGAAGTCCTTTGATGTTGATTACTGTAACTTTCACCGAGCTGGCATTCCCCAAGTCCGCCCTTCCCCCACTCCAATCCACCCATAATGCTGCCTGCCAGGCTCATCTACCTCACTCACCACTCCACTTCTACTGCTCCGCTGTGCGAATCCCTAAACTGGCTTCCCAGAGCCACTAGAATTCAATGTCAAACCCTAGTAACGGCTTACACAGGTCTCAATAACACTGCCCTCTCCCTTACATCTCAGCCCTTATCCCCAAATACAGACCTACACGCCCCCTACGTTCTGCCCCTGACACCCGCCGGTCCTCCTTATCACCTCCTCTCGCTCCCGCAGAGAAGACTTCTCCCGTGCTGTCCCCTCTCTCTGGAATTCCCCACCACGGACCTTCAGATTGTACCCCAGCTTTCACTCTTTTGAAGACTCCCTGAGAACCCTATTTAGCAAACCCCAACATCCACCACCACCTCCCTCCAACCCTATTGCGACCAGCTGCCCCTAACATCCTGGCCACCCCCCCCCCCTCTCCAAACCTCAATGGGATCAGCTGTGCGGTCAGACCACACTCCATCCAGAGACACACTCCGCCCCACAACAAGCATCCACTTTACTTTCTTGTTTCAACATTGTCCCTTATTCCCTCTAGAGTGTAAGCTCTCCAGATCAGGGACCTCTTTACCTTCTGTAGCTGTTGGGTCTGGTCGGCCCTTATTTGGGATTTCATTCTGTTTATGTCATTTACGTATCTCTGTAACCCCCCCCCCCCCATTGTACAGCGCTGTGGAACATGTTGGCGCTTTACAATTCATAACAGAACGCTTCTCAGCGCCATTGTGACTTCAAGAAGACTCCATAACAACTAGGTCTACGATCTTTCCACTCCTGAACAACGACCCAAGACACATTATCAGGGCCTCCGATAATACCAGCTCCCACGGGCCTCAACACCGAATCCTAACCACGAGAGGTGGGCGTGTTGTTTTTGCGGGTTTGGATCCGCCTGCGATCGGACGATTCCTTTGGTCACCGGATTTCCACGGATCTGTCGCTAGTAGGCCAATTCGCTCGTCTTGATTTTTATTTATTTTCCTATCACTGACAACTCACGTCCGGATTGTTAAAAATCAGCACTCAGATTAAATCTGAGGGGGGGGGGGGGAGAAAGAGGAGAGAGGGCGAGAGGGGGGGAGAGGGCAAGAGGGGGAAAGAGGGAGAGGAAGAGAGGGGGAGGGAGAAAGAGAGAGAGAGGTGGAGAAGTGGATAGGGGGAGAGGTAAATAGAGAGAGAGAGAGGGGGGAGAGAGGAAGAGAGGGAGAGAGAGGGGGAGAGGGAGAGGAAGAGAGGGGAAGGGAGAGAGAGAGGTGGAGAAGTGGATAGGGGGAGAGGGGAATAGAGAGAGAGAGAAGGGGGGAAGAGAGGAAGAGAGAGGAAGAGAGATAGAGAGAGATAGTGAGGGAGAGAGATAGAGAGGGAGAGAGAGACAGAGAGGAAGAGAGAGACAGAGAGGAACAGAGTGGTGGAGAGGGAGAAAGAGATGGAGAGGGAAATAGGGAGAGAGAGGCAGAAAGGGAAAGAGACAGAAAGGGAGAGAGAGATAGAGAGGGAGAGAGAGACAGAAAGGGAGAGAGAGTGATCAGATTTTTAACAATCAATCCATGGTGCAGATCTCGGATTCAATATGGAATCTGACTGTTGATTCTTAAATACCCACCCGGATTGTATCCAATGGCGAATTCATTATTATTGATATTCCATATTTTTTGGAACCCAATCCGCAGACGGATTTCGGTCGGGGGGACGAATGAAGTCCTCCCCAACATCGAATTGCAGCATTACGCCGAGGCTACATCCGGGAAACATACTCACCCGGCGCCCCTGCTCCTCCTGGTGCTTCTTCAGCTGCTCCAGGAGCTGCTGGAACTCCTTCTCCTTTTCCAAGGCTTCTTGTATGGTGGCTTCATTCTGCTCGGCATACGCCATGGCCACCACGGCGAGGATCAGGTTAATCAGGTAGAACGAGCCGAGGAAGATCACCAGCACGAAGAAAACCATGTAGGTTTTGCCCGCCGCCCGCAGCGTCTGCCGGGCAAAGAGAGAGACGGCGCATCAGAGAGGAGAATGTAGGCAACGGAAAGTCTACCGCGTCAGGACAACCCGAGAGGACCATGGCCAAGGCGCACCCAACTGGTGTTATCCCTTTATTCAGCGCACAATCCCACGTAGAACGTACCACTACATGGGGTGACCCCCAACTAACAATAATAATTCTTATTACAGGGTTTGAAAAGAGAATTAGGGCTATATTCAGGGTAGCACACGCATAAATGGCTCCCGGCAAGATAGAAACCTGACAGCCTCCATGTCAAGGGTCTGTAATCTCCCAATGCTCGGAGGAGGTGGATAGAAATAAGACGCTCATACAAGCTGCCATCGGTAAGGGCCATAATACATTTTATGGACCGTTTGGTCTGACCTGTTGTTGGCAGTTCTTGTAATCTAATGTCATAAGGAGGTGCACTCTTCTTTGGGAACAAGTCTTCTGCTTTTTGAAATTGCTTATATTTGGTGTCCTGTGTTCTATTCAGTACATTATAGAGGGATGTCTGGGGCCTGTAGCCTGCCGCATGCAACCTACCGCCTGCCGTGCCTTCCGCATGAGCCTACCGCCTGCCGTGCCTTCCGCCTTCTGCCTGAGCCTACCGCCTGCCGTGCCTTCCGCCTTCTGCCTGAGCCTACCGCCTGCCGTGCCTTCCGCCTTCTGCCTGAGCCTACCGCCTGCCGTGCCTTCCGCCTTCTGCCTGAGCCTACCGCCTGCCGTGCCTTCCGCCTTCTGCCTGAGCCTACCGCCTGCCGTGCCTTCCGCCTTCTGCCTGAGCCTACCGCCTGCCGTGCCTTCCGCCTTCTGCCTGAGCCTACCGCCTGCCGTGCCTTCCGCCTTCTGCCTGAGCCTACCGCCTGCCGTGCCTTCCGCCTTCTGCCTGAGCCTACCGCCTGCCGTGCCTTCCGCCTGAGCCTACCGCCTGCCGTGCCTTCCGCCTGAGCCTACCGCCTGCCGTGCCTTCCGCCAGAGCCTACTGCCTGCCGTGCCTTCCGCCTGCCGCGTGCCACCTACTGCCTGCCGTGCCTTCCGCCTGCCGCGTGCCACCTACTGCCTGCCGTGCCCTCCGCCTGCCGTGTGCCACCTACCGCCTGCAGTGCCTTCCGCCTTTTGCCTGCGCCTACCGCCTGCGGCTTGCGCCTTCCGCCTATTCAGGACAATAGGGACCTCTGAAGACACTATAGTGATTTCAATAAAGGATATACTGATATGGTACAAGGAAGTCCGGTAAACTGGGAATTCTCCAAATCAGGCAATTATCAGACAATCATGCTTGGTGTATCTTGCAATGAATGCAAGATGTGAGATTTTACACCTTCACGTAAATACAATATATACAGTTGCTGAGATAGGTCCCTATAGGGACCACTCTTGTGGTAGCCTAGAGTGTTATGTATTGTACACAGGCACATTCTGATGACATTGCCACACACTGAATATTAAGCTAGTGTTACCTGATATTAGCATATATTGTTACACTCAGCAGGATTACTTTATATTCATGCCACAAACTTACAGGGACCTATCTCAGCAACTGTATATATTGTATTTACGTGAAGGTGTAGAATCTCACATCTTGCATTCATTGCAAGATACACCAAGCATGATTGGCTACTCTAGGGTTAAATTACCTATGCCATTCGACAATAGAGAAATCTACATATAGGGTTTCCTACAGCTCACCCCCTTAGGTTTTAATCATTTTCTATGTTTACTGTATATAAAATAAATAATTTATTATTTTGATTAAGTAGAGTAAAGTGCATCGTTTAGGGATCCTTTCCTTCCCTTTGTATACATGCTTGTTATCCCTGATAGCACCTCTCTAGCAAGTAATAATTCTCAGCTGAGCAGGATTCTCTCTCCCCCCCCCCCCCACCTCTTTTGTTTTAATTATCAGACAACCCCTGTGTGCCTTTTAAAAAATAAAAGTGAAGTCTGTCAGAGAGAGCTGCATAGTAGAAGTACAGAAAATTACCCCAAAATGTACGCACAAGTTTTTTCTACGTATACCCATTAATTCCAGAACTCCTTTATCTGGAAATTATCCAGTTCCAAAGGTAACTCCTCTCCCCTGTGTCAAAGTAATAATGTCTTTTAGTACACAGATCACAGGGCCGACCTTAGTAGTAATTATTGACTATGGAGACATAGTATATGGCTCGGCTCCTCAAACCCACCTTAGCAAACTTGACACCCTCTACAATTCAATTTGTCGTTTTGTTCTCCAATGCAACTACAACACACATCACTGCGAAATGCTCAAAGAACTAGATTGGTCATCACTAGAGTCTAGGCGCAAAGTTCACCTTTCCTGTCTCACCCTCAAATACTTTCTGGGCAAGCTACCCAGCTACCTGAACAAGCTCCTCACCCCTACCACATGCAGCACCTATCACCTGAGATCAGACTCCAAAAGACTATTCATGGTCCCAAGGCTCAACAAAATATCCGGACGTTCCTCCTTCTCCTTCCGTGCACCCCAAAACTGGAACAACCTACCAGAGACTCTCATATCCACCACCAGCTTAAGTTCTTTCAAATCTAAGGCTGTCTCACATTTTAACCTGGTCTGTAACTGTTTCATACGCTCATAATATATATTTTCTTTAACTGTGCACGCAATGTCTTGTATATAATGTATACCCTGCTCATTATGTAACTGTATTTGTAACCATGTATTATTTGTTTTACTCTGTGCCCAGGACATACGTGAAAACGAGACGTAACTCTCAATGTATTACTTCCTGGTAAAATATTTTATAAATAAATAAATAAGACGGCCACCGCGGGCCCTGTGCCTGCCGGGGGCCCCCCGCTTCCTCCTGCCGGTGCCGGGATCCAACATTCACCCGACCAGAGGGGGGTCGCTGGAGGAGGGAGAGGGCCCCACTCCTCCAGCTCCCCTTGCCGGTCTGAAGTTGGATCCCGGCACCGGCAGGAGGGAGCGTGGGGCCCCGCTCCGGCAGCGGGCCGCCTCCTGCGGCATGCCATGTCATGGCAATGGCATCACAATGGCGCGATGCTGCCGGAGGCGGGCTGCTGGTCTAGGCAAGTCACCCATTTATTTTTTTGATGGGGGGGGGGTGCCCAAGGCGGGCCCTGCGAGATAAAGCGACTCTCCAATGTACAAGGAGGGACAAAACCTTACGAGCTGGAAAAGGTTCTCCCAATAGTCCTGAGTCATGATCCTGAAGAGCGAGAGGAAGGCCCAGTTGAAGGAGTCGTAACTGGTGTACCCATAGTTGGGATTCCTCCCGGTCTTTATACAGACGAAGCTTTCTGGACACCTCCTGTTGGCAGAAGACACCAAGGTGAGAGCCCCCATGACGTATTACTACAACAGACGGTTGGGACACGGGCGAGATACAGCAGCGTCTGATGGTGGAAGGGTAAGACCGAAACGAGTCAACTACTTAGGTAACTGGGTTCTCTTCCCTCTCTTGACCCTCTCTTGATTCTTTAACTAACAGCTCTTTTTTCTTTGATTCATTCAAACTATTTCTCCAGTGAAATCCTTCACTGTTGCTTAAAGAATTCTAAATTCTGTACTGGCAAAAGCTTGGATGAAACTCACATGCATTTATATGAATGCCAAAAGGAGTGCATCATGGGAAACGTTTATTAATTTATTAGTACAGTACGGTCAAGAGTGGGATGTCTATAAAATAGCGACACAGTGGTCTCCCGTCTGTAAGAACTGACATTACTTTGCTATTACGGATATATACTGTTTATTGTATTTCAAGTATGCTTTAGTGATTGTGTGTAGATGGTTCTCTCGAGTGCAGGAATTATGTGGAAAAGAGAAGAAACAAGGAAACACAAAAAGTGTAATAAATGCAAACAATTGAAATTCTTCTCGGAGTTCTGTACTGTAAATGTTGAACTCACACGTTAGTCCTCTTGAGTTTTGTGCTCATCTCATGGGTCTTTGTGTCCTGTCAGCTGTCTATCAGGGGTACAACGACCCATGAGATGAGCACAAAACTCAAGGAATTGTAAGGGTTTCAGTGGACATTTTGGTTACTGGTAGCCTGCTTTGTTGGCTGCACCCGTTTCTTGGCTTAAATAGCAGCCAGTGACTTCAAGCCTCCGCCTGAGCATTGTATGCATTTCCCTGTGTGCCTGGGCCCCTTGTATTCTGTTTCCTGAGCCTGCCCTGTTCCTGAGCCCTCCCTCTTCTTTTGGATTCCCTGTTGCCGACCTCAGCCTGTGACCCCGACCACCGCTCCTGTGCCGCTTGCCTTGACCCCAGCCTGTATCCGGACTTGCACCTATGCCGCTTGCCTTGACCTCTGCATGGATCACGACTACGCTAACAGGACGCTGTCCCCTGGCTCTGGTCGGTAATCTTATACCCCCCTACCTCAGCCCTGCGGGTCCGCTTCCTATTCAGAGACGAGCAACGTTACAGGAGTAAAGTGTGAGTTCAAAACGTATAGAACAACAAGAAGAATTCCAGTTGTTTGAATTTATTACACTACTTGTTTTTCCTTTTTTCTTCTCTTTCCACATAATCCCTGGACTGACCCACTGTGCCCAAGAGAACCATCTACACAAAATGACTTTTGGGGGTTTCTGAGAAAGCCCTAGGTGTTTTAGGCTGCGACCATTGTCCTCACTTTGAGATATCACAGGTATATACCTAATTGTTGTGTATTACCAATCTAAATAAAAAGGCCCTGTTTAGTTTGTATCGCTGGTCATACTGTATGCTTTTTTCAGCTATGCTTTAGTGATTCTTGTTTGAACGTTTCCTGGAGTCCTGTTGATGGCAAGGGTGTCACAGAGGTTTGAGATTTTTCTTTACTGTGACCGGTCACCTGTGTATTAAAGTTAAGGTCACTCACCCACTGTCACTGCTGTTGCCACACAGAAGGGCATCGTTTGCTCCTTCCAAGAAGTAAAAGTTCCCTTTTGCCATTCAAAGAAAAAAGAAAAATTAGTCCCATGACATGAAATCAGCGTCCCCCTTTATGTACACCCATATTTACACACACTGCAGTGCAACAACTACAGCTAGGGGGTTTCGTGGGTAGGACACAAAACTGGGACATCAGAACGTCTTTTTACCTTCATCGTTGAGGTAGGCCCCCTTGTCAAAACTGTAGTTAGAGAACATGGCGGTATCGTTGTAAAACGTGGAGTTGCCGTCATAAAGTGTTGAGTTGAATGCCGTGTCGTTGTAAAACTGAAAGAGCTCGTCGGGGGGCGGCCAACGAACGCATTTCTGCCGCAGGTTCCCCATGAAGAGCTGGAGGCCGATGAGGGCGAAGACGGCGAGGCAGAAGACGGTGAGGATCATGACATCGGAGAGCTTCTTCACTGACTGCATCAGGGCGCCAACGATCGTCTTCAGGCCTGAGCACAAGGAAGAGACGCATCACATGAATTTATGGAGCTGAGCGTTTGGGGTAAAGTAACAGGAGATGTGTGTATCTATTTACCCATCAGCCCAAACTTGGACATGCTCTGTAGTGACAACTATTACAACTAGATTTCACCAAGTACACTGCTGATCTGCTCTGGGGCCTTAGCAAGCTTCTCAGGATTATCATGGTGGGACTTTCAGCTCAGGATTACAGTCAGGAGATCAGGCGTTTTGACCTTACCGGGTTGCCTGCTTAGGGCTTGAGAGACCCACAATACGCAGTAGAACAAGGAGAAGACAGGTTCTTCCAGCACTGATAGGTTTAGGACTAATTACTGAGCTCATGGTACATGCATATACACCAAACAGGGCGGTCAGGAAGTATAAACTAACAAGTTCATCTGCAAATGTAGCGCAACGCCATGGTGATAATATGGGAGAGTGGGTGCACCTTCGTGATTTTATGCATTTCTCTTCTACATGGAGACCACTCTGGCTATCGTCATCTACGAAGAGGTATTTATCTGTATGGTGGATTATTCGAATGATCCAAGTACTGTTTTGTTTTTTTACAAAGTTCCAGGGATCTAGTCCCAGTAATCAGGGCTCAGCAGCAAGCAGGACATATATATGTGTAATCCAGAAAGTGATAATCACTAGTAAGGGAGACAGAGCTATGATGAAAGCTACGTGAGACTTAATAAACACCTGTAATGACTTGGGTCATAAATAATGTATGCGTTCAGCAATATGAAGGTTTGTATGAGGTGGTGACAGACCTATATATATGCCATAATGGTCATGCTTGCCCTCTCAATAAACAAACCATACATAGCATAATAGCAATATCATAGAATAACAGGTAAGTACTCACTGGTGTAGCAGCTCACCCTTGCTGAGTGCGTGCATCACGCCGATGTAGCAGAGAAAAGACTGTCCCATGGGGTCCAATAAACGGAGCACAGCTGTGAAAGAATGGGGGCTACAAACCAGTAAAGAAAGATTAAAAGTACTTTATTGGGTGGTAAGTGAGGGGTTCAGGGCTACTCTGACGCGTTTCGGGAACAAGTCCATTTGTCAAAGAGTAAAAGACCTTTTTTTTTACCTTTTTACTTGTTCCCGAAACGCGTCAGAGTAGCCCTGTACCCCTCACTTACCACCCAATAAAGTACTTTTAATCTTTCTTTACTGGTTTGTAGCCCCCATTCTTTCACAGCTGTGCTCCGTTCTTTGGACCCCATGGGACAGTCTTTTCTCTGGGGTTTTTTTACATACAGTATGTTATGTTTAGAAATATCTTCTTTGCTTTGTATTACTATTTTATATTCCCTTTTATGGGGGCGAGGGGAGGTTTTGTCGACTGAGAGCCAACAGATTCTTGTTTTATACTCCCACGTGTAGAGAGAATAAAATAAAAGTGTGAAGATGCAAAGACATGCAGAAATCAGTCTCTTAAAAAACGGAAATGAGAGAGAAATGTACACACCTGGAATTACTGTGATTGTTTTAAGAGCTCGTAGGACGCGGAAAGTCCTCAGAGCAGAAACATTGCCCAAATCTACAAATTCCGTGGTGTAACTACAGGGAAAACAGAAGATGATGAAGATGACGACGAGAAATTGGGATTCAGTGGGACAGAGACGTTGACTCAATGGGACATGCACGTTGACCAAGGACCAGGCAAAAGAACGTAGAGAAGCAGACAACAATCAAGACACCAGCTAAGAAAATCAAAAATAATGATGACGATGATACACAGTGGGAGATGCAAGTTGACCAAGGCAAAGACAAAAGACCATGCAGGAATCAGACAGCCACGCCACATCAGGCAACGCTACTGTTAATACCGCGATGTTTACAATTATTATGAACGTTGGATGAGCTTGTCACCACCACTTGGGTTGTAACCTCTTCGGGGTAAGGGACTCCTTGTCCTATTGTTTTGTCCGAAGCGCTTATTCCCATTGTGTTATAATGTGATGTCACGTGTATTGCAAAGCGCTATGTACCTGAATGGTGCTATATACAGTAAATAAAGATATACTGTACATACAGTACAAGTACCAGTTTCTGGATTTAGTATAAAGTCGTCTGACTTCATAAATGGGAGATTTCCGCTCGTGCAGAAGGTACAATGCAGACCTGCCCGTGGTTAGGTAGGGCTTGGCACAGGGCAAATACTGAACTTTTTTGAGCCAGAAGATCGGACTCTAAATACCCTCTTATCACGGAGATTTCAAATACATAATGGGTTTCACAAAGAGGGAAGCATATGTCGGAGAGGGAGAGGGAACAGCCAGCACAAGAGGCTGTTCTCTGAAGCTGGAGGGTGGCAGGACGAGGGGACATGTAAGGAAGGACTTCTTCACGAAAAGGGTGGTGGATTAGTGGAACGGCGCCCGGCAGAGGTGGTAGGGGGTAATACAGTCAGAGAAATCAGACAGGCTTGGGATAGGCAGAAGGTAAGAAGGAAAGCGGAGTATCTAATAGGACCCGAGGTGTTACAGCGGGTCGGAGAATGGGCCGCCCAGGGGGGGGACACGCGGCTCTTATCTGCAGACATACTCTGTGTTAATATGTAAGGTTGCTAATAGTTAGTGCTCTGTGGGTGTAGATACTACATGCACCGATATTGGGTTATACAGAACACACATACTGTATATACTGCTCAAATTCCCTCCCATTGAGCATCCCACACACAAGGGGGGCAATTCATGTCCTCACTGCAGCATACAAGTCACTTCCTGGGCAGGCACCTTACTATTAGCAATTGGTTAATTATTCGGCCAAAATAGTGTTCACTACAAACATAACATTCCATGTTTCACATTTCCGCACGTCCGTAACTTTGCTGTAGTTCGAACCGCATATTATATAAGTTATGGTAGAAAATAAAGTGGAAAGAAATCCCTGCTCCATACAGTGCAAAGCAAATAAAATGATCTCTTGTGAGCACGGTCACACGTCCGTGACAGGTCGGCAACCCTGCCTGTCCCTGTTATCTCTGACCATGCACTGCTTCCACTGCAGCTAGGGGTTCTGGGAAACGACATGCAAATGAACACACAGCGTCCCCCAAAAAAAAGTCGCCGCTAAGGTTTTCTTTTTTTTTTTTTTTTAATTCTCATTATTGAAATTCGAAAGTGGTCAATATTTGAAAAACAGCAAAAAAAAAAATAGAAGGGAGGAAAACGTCGAAAATTCGGATTAAAATAAATAAATCCTAAAAACGAAAATTCGTAAGACAGAGAATGTTTGCACATTTAAAAAAAAGAATACACATTTTTGAATAACAGAATTTATTTATATATTTGTAACCTGGTTCCCTCCCTCTGGTGCTCTGGTCCTCCTGTTTGCCCCCCTTACCTCTGCTGCTGTGGGGGATGTTGCGGGTGGCGACGGGCTCGCCGGCGGCCCCCTCTGCAGGGCGCCGCCATGTTGGAGTGCGCGCGGAGGTTGCGCATGCGCAGGACAAGCTCCAGTAGCCATTACCCAGTTGCGCATGCGCAGAAGGTTCTCCACGACGGCCATTACAGTCGCGCATGCGCAGTATGCTAGGCGCACGCGTGGGCTGATAGAGATAGGCTCCACGGGGACTATAAGCCCCAGGGTGCAAAGGGGCAAGGCACCACTTGACCCACAGCAGCCAATAGGGCTCGAGGAGTCCCCTGCAGGGATAGATACATTTGGCGCGCTCAGGCCAGATAGTTAGTCGGAGCTGGGACACAGATAGGCGAGGGTGTATGTGTGCAGGGCGTCTGTGGCACGGTGTGGGGGGAACACGGTGGTGGGTTACCGCCGTGCCAGGCTTGGTGGGTAGTTGTACCTATTAGTGACCATTAGAGCGTTAAGATTTATTCCTGTGCCAGTAAAGGTTGTTGTTTTATACACAGTGTGTGCTTGTTATTGGGTCCTGTGACGGGCTCCTCCCACTACGCTGGGATCTCTCACAGGTGGAGGCGCTGCACAGAATATGGCGTTCGCTCGCATTTGCCGATATCCGTGAATTTGTGAAGAGTTCGAAAAAACAATTCGCCACTAGGGGGTTTGGAAATGAAGAAAATTCGCCTTCACTCCCCCTCCCCCCCCCCCAAAAAAACCCGGAACAAAATGTAGAAACTTGGTAAATATTTTAAAAAAATGGGGAAATCTGAGAATATATTAAAATGTCAGCAAAAGCGATACACATTTATAAATGACAGAATATTCGAAAAAAATGAAAGAAGTTTTGAATTTTTTTTCCTCTGAAAAAATGACCAATTAAAAAAATTAAATAAAAAGAAGATGGCGCATAATGAGAAGTGTGTATCAGTAAGTGGGGAGTTAATTGTTTTACTTTCATGCAGTTTGTTAAGAACCAACTACCCCACATCCCCCGTCAGCTCGGATTCTCACGCTGGTCTCACACTTACGCCATGACAATGACCATGAAATCCAGCCAGTTCCACGGATCTCTGAGAAATGTAAAATTGTCGATGCAAAATCCTCGAGCGAAGATCTTTACCAAGGACTCAAAGGTGTAAATACCAGTAAACATGTACCTGCAAGGTAGAGAGACGCAGAATGTGATACATCTCATTATAACCTGTGCCCCATGTAACTCCCCCCAACTCCTCCTACTGACTCTCCCCAAGGTGCATGCTGGGACAGAGACGCAGAATGTGATACATCTCATTATAATCTGTGCACCATGTAGCTCCCCCCCAACTCCTCCTACTGACTCTCCCCAAGGTGCAAGCTGGGGCAGAGACGCAGAATGTGATACATCTCATTATAATCTGTGCACCATGTAACTCCCCCCAACTCCTCCTACTGACTCTCCCCAAGGTGCAAGCTGGGGCAGAGACGCAGAATGTGATACATCTCATTATAATCTGTGCACCATGTAACTCTCCCCTGACTCCTCCTACTGACTCTCCCCAAGGTGCATGCTGGGACAGAGACGCAGAATGTGATACATCTCATTATAACCTGTGCCCCATGTAGCTCCCCCCCAACTCCTCCTACTGACTCTCCCCAAGGTGCAAGCTGGGACAGAGACGCATAATGTGATACATCTCATTATAATCTGTGCACTATGTAACTCCCCCCCAACTCCTCCTACTGACTCTCCCCAAGGTGCAAGCTGGGGCAGAGATGCAGAATGTGATACATCTCATTATAATATGTGCACCATGTAACTCCCCCCCAACTCCTCCTACTGACTCTCCCCAAGGTGCAAGCTGGGGCAGAGACGCAGAATGTGATACATCTCATTATAATCTGTGCCCCATGTAACTCCCCCCCAACTCCTCCTACTGACTCTCCCCAAGGTGCAAACTGGGGCAGAGACGCAGAATGTGATACATCTCATTATAATCTGTGCACCATGTAACTCCCCCCAACTCCTCCTACTGACTCTCCCCAAGGTGCATGCTGGGGCAGAGACGCAGAATGTGATACATCTCATTATAATCTGTGCACCATGTAACTCCCCCCCAACTCCTCCTACTGACTCTCCCCAAGGTGCATGCTGGGACAGAGACGCAGAATGTGATACATCTCATTATAATCTGTGCCCCATGTAACTCCTCCTGCTAAAGTGGGTGGGAGTTCTGCTTCAGACCGCACGGATCGGCGATGGCGCAGCTTTGAGATGTATAACTGTGACGGTTTTATCTTAGCGCTGTGCCGATGATTACAAGCAAAGATATCACTTACTCTACATTTTTCGCCCAGGGCGGCGGGTCGCTCATCGTCATAAATACGCAATTGGCTAAAATTGTTAACATGATGAACAGGCTGAATAATTTGAGACGGAGTTAAGAAAAAAGTGTATCGGGAGAAACGCGTGTCCCAGTCTGCTGAAGCGGTGTTTTCTCGTCCCTAAGAGAGGGACCAGGGCATTCCGGTGCCCGGTGTCTTAATCCCACTAATGATTGTATTTAGTCCCATCACTCAACCTACAGCAGGGGGCCAACTCATGTACTCAAGGGCCACCAACAGGTCAGGATATATGGCTATTCCTGCTTCAGCACAGGAGCCACTTGTGCTGGAGCTGGGACTCATTGAGCCGCCTGTGCTGAAACTGGGACTGATTGTGCCCCTTGTGCTGAAGCAGGGACTAATTGAGCCACCTGTGCTGAAGCTGGCACTGATTGCGCCACCTATGCTGAAGCTTGGACTGATTGAGCCACCTGTGCTGAAGCTGTGAAAGACTGAGCCACCTGTGCTGGAGCTAGGACTGATTGTGCCACCTGTGCTGAAGCAGGGACTGATTGATTATTCTATGCTGAAACTGGGAGTGATTGAGCCTGAGCCACCTGTGCTGAAGCAGGGACTTATTGAACCACCTGTGCTGAAGCTGGGACCGATTGAGCCACCTGTGCTGAAGCTGGGGCTTATTGAGCCAGCTGTACTGGAGCTGGGACTGATTGAGCCACCTGTGCTGAAGCTGAGACTGATTGTGCCATCTGTGCTGAAGCTGGGGCTTATTGAGCCAGCTGTGCTGGAGCTGGGACTGATTGAGCTTTCTGTGCTGAAGCTGGGGCTTATTGATCTTTCTGTGCTGAAGAAGTGATATCCTTAAAACTTTACCCGTTGGTGGCCCTTGAGCTTTAAAGTCAGGAAGCATTAACTCTTCATCTGCTGCTAGGGCTTAGTCAACATTAGAAGTGACCAACTACTGTCCTCAAGGGCCACCACTAGGTCAGGTCTTGGGGAAATCCCTGTTTCAGCACAGGCAGCTCAATCATTGGCTCGGTCATTATGACTGACCCAACTGCGCTGAAGCAGGGATATCCTGAAAACCTGACCTGCTGGTGGCCCTTGAGGACTGGTGTTGGCCACCCCCCTGGCCTCCATCCACGAAGGCAGACGATCGGGCCATTTTCGGCCGAAATTCCCGATTGACCTCAACGGGAAAACTTCAGCCGAAAACGCCCCGATCGGTTGCATCGGCGGACATCGAATAAGCCATCAAAGGAGGAACTGCGACCCCCGTCCCACACAGACATACCACCCAATGCCAAGAACGCGCGCCAGGCAACCGACATGCCAGCGATTTAGTCCACATTACGGTATAACCGCTGGCATTGCCGGGGACGTCCCACCGACCACGGGTTAAAAAAAAGGATATGAGTGGATTAGGATCTGAATGGCTCCTCTTCTGATGAGATTAAAAGGATCCAGTAGATATACGGCTTTGGTGGCGGTGAATCGGAAGATCGCTTTCCCTTTATTTAGGACGATGAAAGTCTGTAGAAGAGACAAAAACAAAAAAAACCTAAATAAATAGTCAGGGATCGCGCCGGTTACGTCACTAGCACAAGATCTTGTAGCTGGCCATGAAGCTGTACTCCCTGTCCACCATCTTCTTCTGTGAAGGGTTCCTCCACTCCCGTGGTGGCCAACTGCAGAACTCAAGGGACTGGAGTTGGCCAACCCTGCTCCATTCCAAAAAGGTTTTCAGCGCAAACCCTGTACCCTCAAACTCAAAAACCTCCCATTAGAAAGGGAGAACTCTAGCTGATGGCTGACCAAAACAAAGACCACCCCCAGATGGCCGAGACTTCCCAAGTTGATGAAGGTTGAAAGAATCCCGACACATCCTCTATTGGGTGGTGTACTATGTACTCTATGATTTATTCAAGCTGTGCGTGTTCACTCCCAGTGTTACCTTCTGGGTGCGGTAGAAAGGATCCAGCTCCTCTAGAGGCACCCCTATATGCTCAGGTTTGGGGTCGCCGTAAATAAGAGGCAAGCTCTTCCCGGCCTCCAAGCCATTGTTGGGCTTGGGTACCGGCTCATCGAGCACCTCGATCTGCTTGGCTTTCCGGGCTAGGTCCTCCTCGATGTGCTTCTCGATGGCAGTGAGGGTCTCTCTGGTGAACCGCCGCAGGCTATCAGGACCGGGAGGGAGAACCTTGCCGGCCATATTGGCATTCTGCACTTGGATGAGGTTTGATGGACGTGTCTACCTGCAAAACAGAAGCTGAGATGACAACTATTTTTAATGAATGTTTGCTTCTTTACTGCGCTCAACAAAACACGCTAAGTCCCCTATTCCATGGGTGCTGAAGCTGATTCTACATGTCAAGGTAGCCTCTGCGCTCTATTCAAATGAATGGGAGTCAGAGGCTATCCTGGTATGGACCCGCAGCTTCATACCTCCTTGAAGAAGGTCCAAGTTAAATGCCCAACCATTTTTAACATGAGTGGGAGGCAGGTGGGGGTCCCTGGAGGTGACACATGCTTGGGGGCCTCTGATTCCCGAGGTACATACGGAGAACGGCAGCGCCATTACTGCTGGGTTATTTAAATCCCAGACAAACATCGACACTCAATGAGTCTTTATAAATCTTGATCAAACCATAATATATATATGTAACCCCTCTTATTTCCCTGTGTGTGTCAGGGCCGGGCTCATGGGTTCCACCTCCCGTGGTACACCATATTAAGGGAGAGAGGAATGGAGGGATCGAGGGATCGAGGGATCGAGGGATCGAGGGAGAGAGAGAAAACTGTACCGTCAAGGTGGGGAGGGGGGGGGGTGCGAAACATTAACAAGAACAGGGAGAGGTTAAGACAGATGTAAGTTACCCTAACAGAATGCTAAACAAATAAGGACAGACATATACAGGCAGGTAATGAGGGCTCTGATCCTGAGAGCTTACAATCTAGAGGAATATGGGGTAATGTTGAAACAAAAAGTTGTGCGATGGAGTATACATCAGGATGGAGTATGGTTCAGCATCAGAGCTGGTCCCATTAAGGTTTGGGGGTGCGGATGTTAGGGGGTGTTACATAGCGTGGGGACTGGTGCAGCCGCACAGCTGGTCCCATTAAGGTTTGGGGGTGCGGATGTTAGGGGGTGTTACATAGCGTGGGGATTGGTGCAGCCGCACAGCTAATCCTATTAAGGTTTGGGGGTGTGGATGTTAGGGGGTGTTACATAGCGTGGGGACTGGTGCAGCCGCACAGATGGTCCCATTAAGGTTTGGGGGGGTGGATGTTAGGGGGTGTTACATAGCGAGGGACTGGTCCAGCCGCACAGCTGATCCCATTAAGGTTTGGGGGTGAGGATGTTAGGGGGTGTTACATAGCGTGGGGATTGGTGCAGCCGCACAGCTGGTCCCATTAAGGTTTGGGGGTGTGGATGTTAGGGGGTGTTAGCGGGGGACTGGTGCAGCCGCACAGCTGGTCCCATTAAGGTTTGGGGGTGCGGATGTTAGGGGGTGTTACATAGCGTGGGGACTGGTCCAGCCGCACAGCTGGTCCCATTAAGGTTTGGGGGTGTGGATGTTAGGGGTATACCAGATGGGCATACTGTAGGCTTAACATCAGGTTAAATTAGCACTTCAGTAGGTTTCGTTAACTTCAAATAAGAAAGAAACTTGGACAGTAATTCAGGGTCTGAATGGGGGTAACACGACCCAACTAAAGTCTCGTTAAATCCCTGTTACCTCTAACACAGGGGAGTGCAATCTCCCCTGCCGGCTGTCCCCCTCTCCTCCCCCCCCCCTTTCTTGGCGTTATTTGCCGCCACGTTGCCATGGTCACATATCTCCATCTCATCCCCACTCCCTCTCACTCTCCCTCCTTCACTCAATCCCCCCTCTATCACTCCCTCCTTCCTCTCATTCCCTTTCCCTCTCACTCAATCTACTGTCCCTCATTCCTTCCCCTCCATCTCATCCCCCCTCCCTCTCACGTTCTCCCCTCCCTCACTCAATCCCCACTTTCCTCCCCCTCCCCCTTACACCTCCCTCTCACTCAATCCCCATACACTCTCCCTCCCTCACTCAATCTCTCTCACACTCCCTCCTTCACTCCCTCTCACTCAATCCCCCTCTCCCGTCCCTCCCTCTCATCCCCCCTCCCTCTCACGTTCTCCCCTCCCTCACTCAACCCCCACCTCCCTCCCCCTTCCACCTCCCTCACTCAATCCCCCCTCTCTCTCATGCTCTCCCCTCCCTCACTCACTCCCCACCTCCTCACACTCAAATCCCAGTCACACACTCAATTAATTCCACCCCTCCACAACCAATCCACCCCTCCTCTGAGACTTGTACCATGGGGTGTGGAACAGCGCTGCTTCAGTCGGCTTCTCTGATGCAGAGCTGGACACGCGGGCCCAACTTCTGGCAGCACCAACCAGGTCCCCCGGCAGAGAGGTGGGGGAGCAGACTGCAGGGGTTTCAGCCGCATGGGCAAGTTGCCGTCACCGGCCGGACACCCTCCCCCATTCTCGGGCATCAGGGGGAACACCCCCACTGCGTTTCATTAGCACTAACGACCGGATTAATGTCACCGTGCATTATTTCGAGGTCATGCCCTCGAGGGCGAGGCGTTACGGTTAACCCACGGTCATTTGGGTTAACCGTAGGTGAAATAGCTGAACGGAGCTTGGCGCATCTGAGAGCGCGGCCTGAAGCCACTAGCGCACGTAATGGACACGCAGCAAAACGTTGGCACTATGGAAGCCATATTAACCAAAGACCTCCATATTATCCCATTATGGCGCTCACGACGCATGCGTGCTTTCTAATAAAGCGTTACGATTTGGTAAGAACCAACATCATCCTCCCATAGTTATAACACTGTCCGGCCTCCGAGACGAGGTCATCCTCCCATAGTTATAACACTGTCCGGCCTCCGAGACGAGGTCATCCTCCCATAGTTATAACACTGTCCGGCCTCCGAGACGAAGTCATCCTCCCATAGTTATAACACTGTCCAGCCTCCGAGACGAGGTCGTCCTCCCATAGTTATAACACTGTCCGGCCTCCGAGACGAGGTCATCCTCCCATAGTTATAACACTGTCCGGCCTCCGAGACGAGGTCACCCTCCCATAGTTATAACACTGTCCGGCCTCCGAGACGAGGTCACCCTCCCATAGTTATAACACTGTCCGGCCTCCGAGACGAGGTCACCCTCCCATAGTTATAACACTGTCCGGCCTCCGAGACGGGGTCATCCTCCCATAGTTATAACACTGTCCGGCCTCCGAGACGAGGTCATCCTCCCATAGTTATAACACTGTCCGGCCTCCGAGACGAGGTCACCCTCCCAAAGTTATAACACTGTCCGGCCTCCGAGACGAGGTCACCCTCCCATAGTTATAACACTGTCCGGCCTCCGAGACGAGGTCACCCTCCCATAGTTATAACACTGTCCGGCCTCCGAGACGAGGTCACCCTCCCATAGTTATAACACTGTCCGGCCTCCGAGACGAGGTCATCCTCCCATAGTTATAACACTGTCCGGCCTCCGAGACGAGGTCATCCTCCCATAGTTATAACACTGTCCGGCCTCCGAGACGAAGTCATCCTCCCATAGTTATAACACTGTCCGGCCTATGAGACGAGGTCATCCTCCCATAGTTATAACACTGTCCGGCCTCCGAGACGAGGTCATCCTCCCATAGTTATAACACTGTCCGGCCTCCGAGACGAGGTCATCCTCCCATAGTTATAACACTGTCCGGCCTCCGAGACGAGGTCATCCTCCCATAGTTATAACACTGTCCGGCCTCCGAGACGAGGTCATCCTCCCATAGTTATAACACTGTCCGGCCTCCGAGACGAGGTCATCCTCCCATAGTTATAACACTGTCCGGCCTCCGAGACGAGGTCATCCTCCCATAGTTATAACACTGTCCGGCCTCCGAGACGAGGTCATCCTCCCATAGTTATAACACTGTCCGGCCTCCGAGACGAGGTCACCCTCCCATAGTTATAACACTGTCCGGCCTCCGAGACGAGGTCATCCTCCCATAGTTATAACACTGTCCGGCCTCCGAGACGAGGCCATCATCCCATAATTATAACACTATCCGGCCTCTGAGACGAGGTCATCCTCCTATAGTTATAACACTGTCCGGCCTCCGAGACGAGGTCATCCTCCCATAGTTATAACACTGTCCGGCCTCCGAGACGAGGTCATCCTCCCATAGTTATAACACTGTCCGGCCTCCGAGACGAGGTCATCCTCCCATAGTTATAACACTGTCCGGCCTCCGAGACGAAGTCATCCTCCCATAGTTATAACACTGTCCGGCCTCCGAGACGAGGTCATCCTCCCATAGTTATAACACTGTCCGGCCTCCGAGACGAGGTCACCCTCCCAAAGTTATAACACTGTCCGGCCTCCGAGACGAGGTCACCCTCCCATAGTTATAACACTGTCCGGCCTCCGAGACGAGGTCATCCTCCCATAATTATAACACTGTCCGGCCTCTGAGACGAGGTCATCCTCCCATAGTTATAACACTGTCCGGCCTCCGAGACGAGGTCATCCTCCCATAGTTATAACACTGTCCGGCCTCCGAGACGAGGTCATCCTCCCATAGTTATAACACTGTCCGGCCTCCGAGACGAGGTCATCCTCCCATAGTTATAACACTGTCCGGCCTCCGAGACGAGGTCATCCTCCCATAGTTATAACACTGTCCGGCCTCCGAGACGAGGTCATCCTCCCATAGTTATAACACTCTCCGGCCTCCGAGACGAGGTCATCCTCCCATAGTTATAACACTGTCCGGCCTCCGAGACGAGGTCATCCTCCCATAGTTATAACACTGTCCGGCCTCCGAGACGAGGTCATCCTCCCATAGTTATAACACTGTCCGGCCTCCGAGACGAGGTTTATACGGAGAATTGCCTGATGGACTCAGACAGAAGGTATCCATGGCGGGTGTCCGGGACACAGCAATGTTGAGTACACGAGATGCCGGAGAGATACATTATCCCCAATTCACTACCGGATATTCCACATCACTTGACACTGAATGTATGTTCAGCTCTGGTTCTCAGTTACAGACACCGAATGGGCCCTTAACCCCCTCAGCTTCCACGAAAAGGATTTGTTCTTATTGGTGGAAAACTCCGGAATACATCTAAAGGCTAACGAAACGTTATCGGGTAAGCAGCCCCGGACCGAGAGAGCAGCGCGCCTCGGGCAGGCTAAAAATGTGCGCCCACTCCTCCTGCAGCATCGTCACGTGGTGACGCGCTGCCGTTACCACGTGGCGCCCCGTGGCGTCGGGGGGGCGCTGAAAGAGGAGGCTGGAAAAAGGTATCCACATGGTACAGAGATGTTGCTACATCGACTCGGAGACGCAAGATGGAAATGGCGCAATTTGCTTCGATTTGGGGTAGTGTGGTGAGCAGTACGGGACATTAACAAGGGCACTCGGCCATGCGGGACAGGTCCCGCGGGCCCTGTCCCGCTCCGCTAACGTCCGGTGCTGTTGCTGCCGCTGCGAGTCCCGCGTGCGCCCGCCGCCGCTCCGACGCCATTTTTAGTGTCCCTTGCTATTGACTAGGCCGCGCCAGACTCGGACATTTGAAGATGGCGCCGGGGTTGGATGCGCACGGCTCCCTTTTTCGTTTGGCGCCCGGGCAAGCCAGTCCGCAGTTAATGCGGATAATAGCATAGACAATAATGGGGGTTGGGGTATCGCGGAAAATTTGGAGCCAAATGGACGCAAATTGAGTCATTTCCATCTTGCGTCTCCGAGTCAACGTATCAAAGTCTCTGCTCCACGTTTGCGCCGTTGGCGTCCACATGTGGTGCGCCGGGAATAGGACAGGGGAGGAGGTACATGACGCACAGATAGACCGGGTGGCAACTTGCATCAGGCGCATGAAGCACTTTCCTGCAGGCGAGGGCGAGCACCGAAAACGGCGTCACGCGTCCACACCACACTCTGGCGCGCTTGTTCAGCATGTTGATAAATCTCCTGCTGTGTCTTCATTTCCAGGAACGCGCACCGGACACCAGAGAGAAGCCTGAATATACGCCTCGCTGAAATGGATCCGCCGAGCTATGCAAGTCAAGCAGATCACGTAACTCCGAAACGACGGAGTGGAAACAGCCCGTCCCTACAAACCCGTAGCTAACCAGTGAGAAGGGACACAGATGTACATCAATATCACTTCGATTGTAAGCTCTTGGGAGCAGGGACTCCCTTTCCTAACACCGACTTACGGAGTTGCCTTTCCATGTTGTAGCAGACATTTGCTGGGGGGGGGTTATTACTTCGTTTTTTCCCCTATGTTGATTACATTTTTTAGCCTAACCCCAAACATCACAAAAGAGGCTGGGCTGAAGAGCTGACACTCAACGGGGAGGGCCACACAGCTCTATAGTTGACTTCAGTGCCAATGGGGACCCACCTAGCTCACTGAGTGCAGCTTTCAGCGTTACTATAATGGGTGTTATACTGTAGCTTCGTTAGGGTTAACGCAGGCACTTAACGAGACGTCAGTGAGGTCAGAGTTAAACACGGCGTTACTTCCAATCCAGACCCTGAAATATCTTTTACAAGGTCTAGGTACATGGAAGGCCGGAGTTAGGTCTGGATACGTGGAATGCCGGAGTTAAGTCTGGGTACGTGGAAGGCCGGAGTTAGGTCTGGGTAAGTGGAAGGCCGGAGTTAGGTCTGGGTAAGTGGAAGGCCGGAGTTAGGTCTGGGTAAGTGGAAGGCCGGAGTTAGGTCTGGGTACGTGGAAGACCGGAGTTAGGTCTGGGTACGTGGAAGGTCGGAGTTAGGTCTGGGTACGTGGAAGGCCGGAGTTAGGTCTGGGTACTTGGAAGGCCGGAGTTAGGTCTGGGTACGTGGAAGGACGGAGTTAGGTCTGGGTACGTGGAAGGCCGGAATTAGGTCTGGGTACCTGGAAGGCCGGAGTTAGGTCTGGGTACCTGGAAGGCCGGAGTTAGGTCTTGGTACGTGGAAGGCCGGAGTTAGGTCTGGATACGTGGAATGCCGGAGTTAGGTCTGGATACGTGGAATGCCGGAGTTAGGTCTGGGTACGTGGAAGGCCGGAGTTAGGTCTGGGTACGTGGAAGGCCGGAATTAGATCTGGGTACGTGGAAGGCCGGTGTTAGGTCTGGGTACGTGGAAGGCCGGAGTTAGGTCTGGGTACGTGGAAGGCCGGAGTTAGGTCTGGGTACGTGGAAGGCCGGAGTTAGGTCTGGGTACGTGGAAGGCCGGAGTTAGGTCTGGATACGTGGAATGCCGGAGTTAGGTCTGGGTACGTGGAAGGCCGGAGTTAGGTCTGGGTAAGTGGAAGGCCGGAGTTAGGTCTGGGTAAGTGGAAGGCCGGAGTTAGGTCTGGGTAAGTGGAAGGCCGGAGTTAGGTCTGGGTACGTGGAAGGCCGGAGTTAGGTCTGGGTACGTGGAAGGTCGGAGTTAGGTCTGGGTACGTGGAAGGCCGGAGTTAGGTCTGGGTACGTGGAAGGCCGGAGTTAGGTCTGGATACGTGGAATGCCGGAGTTAGGTCTGGGTACGTGGAAGGCCGGAGTTAGGTCTGGGTAAGTGGAAGGCCGGAGTTAGGTCTGGGTAAGTGGAAGGCCGGAGTTAGGTCTGGATACGTGGAATGCCGGAGTTAGGTCTGGATACGTGGAATGCCGGAGATAGGTCTGGGTATGTGGAAGGCCGGAGTTAGGTCTGGGTACGTGGAAGGCCGGAATTAGATCTGGGTACGTGGAAGGCCGGTGTTAGGTCTGGGTACGAGGAAGGCCGGAGTTAGGTCTGGGTACGTGGAAGGCCGGAGTTAGGTCTGGGTACGTGGAAGGCCGGAGTTAGGTCTGGGTACGTGGAAGGCCGGAGTTAGGTCTGGATACGTGGAATGCCGGAGTTAGGTCTGGGTACGTGGAAGGCCGGAGTTAGGTCTGGGTAAGTGGAAGGCCGGAGTTAGGTCTGGGTAAGTGGAAGGCCGGAGTTAGGTCTGGGTAAGTGGAAGGCCGGAGTTAGGTCTGGGTAAGTGGAAGGCCGGAGTTAGGTCTGGGTACGTGGAAGGCCGGAGTTAGGTCTGGGTACGTGGAAGGTCGGAGTTAGGTCTGGGTACGTGGAAGGCCGGAGTTAGGTCTGGGTACGTGGAAGGCCGGAGTTAGGTCTGGGTACGTGGAAGGACGGAGTTAGGTCTGGGTACGTGGAAGGCCGGAGTTAGGTCTGGGTACGTGGAAGGACGGAGTTAGGTCTGGGTACGTGGAAGGCCGGAGTTAGGTCTGGATACGTGGAATGCCGGAGTTAGGTCTGGATACGTGGAATGCCGGAGTTAGGTCTGGGTACGTGGAAGGCCGGAGTTAGGTCTGGGTACGTGGAAGGCCGGAATTAGATCTGGGTACGTGGAAGGCCGGTGTTAGGTCTGGGTACGTGGAAGGCCGGAGTTAGGTCTGGGTACGTGGAAGGCCGGAGTTAGGTCTGGGTACGTGGAGGGCCGGAGTTAGGTCTGGGTACGTGGAAGGCCGGAGTTAGGTCTGGGTACGTGGAATGCCGGAGTTAGGTCTGGGTACGTGGAAGGCCGGAGTTAGGTCTGGGTACGTGGAAGGCCGGAGTTAGGTCTGGGTACGTGGAAGGCCAGAGTTAGGTCTGGGTAAGTGGAAGGCCGGAGTTAGGTCTGGGTACGTGGAAGGCCGGAGTTAGGTCTGGGTACGTGGAAGGCCGGAGTTAGGTCTGGGTACGTGGAAGGCCGGAGTTAGGTCTGGGTACGTGGAAGGCCGGAGTTAGGTCTGGGTACGTGGAAGGCCGGAGTTAGGTCTGGGTACGTGGAAGGCCGGAGTTAGGTCTGGGTACGTGGAAGGCCGGAGTTAGGTCTGGGTACGTGGAAGGCCGGAGTTAGGTCTGGGTACGTGGAAGGCTGGAGTTAGGTCTGGGTACGTGGAAGGCCGGAGTTAGGTCTGGGTACTTGGAAGGCCGGAGTTAGGTCTGGGTACGTGGAAGGCCGGAGTTAGGTCTGGGTACGTGGAAGGCCGGAGTTAGGTCTGGGTACGTGGAAGGCCGGAGTTAGGTCTGGGTACGTGGAAGGCCGGAGTTAGGTCTGGGTACGTGGAAGGCCGGAGTTAGGTCTGGGTACGTGGAAGGCCGGAGTTAGGTCTGGGTACGTGGAAGGCCGGAGTTAGGTCTGGGTACGTGGAAGGCCGGAGTTAGGTCGGATTATTTACACAGGGTTCTTTCCCTCGCCTCCTTTTTGAACTTGAATTAAACACCTATTCAGGGGCCGGGATGGGAGTAACGACCACCTTAAGTCATTGTACTAACGAGATCGCTAATGACCGTGGCTTTTGCACATGATTCGCGGTGTGGATTCCCGTTAAACTTGGGGGAAAGAATGGCTAAAACGTGACGTTATTTGCAAACCACGCAACTTCAACAAAAATGTAAATTAAATCTTTTTTTTGTGTTAATCTACGCCGCCTTTGATCACCTTTATTGAAAACTAATTACCTGAGCATGCCAATTACTAATTACCAAATGGCCGCCATTCAGCTTCAAAGCTATCCTTCAGTCAGCGTAACTCAGCAGCTACAATGTATCCTGATATTACTAAGGTAACATATCTATTGTTACAGCTCGCAGCTCAGACTGCTGGGAACACTGGCAACCAATGATCCCCAAACAGGAAAGTGTGACAAATGTCTTGCACTGCTGGGGAGGCGGGCTAAAGCTGCTATAGAAATCAAAGGACTCATTAAAAATGGCATTAGGAGTTGTCATGGAACAAGAATCATAGTTCTGTTCCTCTTTCCCCTTTTGCAGCTCTGCCTGCTGCCCCTTAATGCAGTAGCACTTTCCCTGCAGTTATTTTCAATCTCAGCAGGCACTACCTAAGCCCTCAGTTCCTGGTAAGAAGCATCGTTTTTACTTTTTTTGTCCTTACCATCAAGCACTATTATTGCAGACAAACTCTCTCTCACTGCACCATCTACAAGTATATCTGGGATCTGCTGCTTGTCAATAAAGTGACGGAAACTTATAGAACTTGTGGTGCTTGTAAAAGGAAACTAGTTACGCTGCCTGGCCAAACATTACCCAGAGTACTTACCTTTGGTTCCAGAACAGGAGTTGAATTTAAAAAAGAAAAGTGTAGTAAGTATTATCTAATACTACAGAACTGAATTATTAAAGAAACATGTGGGATCTTGCTGGGACTGGTACTTTAACAGAGATAAATTGATCTGACCCTGGGTGTTTTGGCTGGAGGTTAACGTAATCTGGTCGCCTTTTTCATAATACAGGCAGTCCTCGGTTATCCGACACAATGCGTTACTCAAAATGGCGTCGGATAGCGAAACGTTGTAAAGCGAAACGCGTTTTCCCATAGGAACGCTGTTTAAATGAAAGGTTCCGTTCCTGAAGGCATGTTTAACGCTAAAATACACCAAATATTTTACGCAGGCAATAACATACGCAGCACACACATAAATCATATAGTGTATATACTGTGTTATATATATAATATAACATAATAAATAATATATTATATAGTATAATATAATATTATATAGTATAATATTATATACTGTCGCGGCCCCTTTTAATCTCCAACATCCCCCAAAAAATTTGGGGATGTTTTCCGACTCTCACGGGCCTTCTCCGCGCGGCCCGAAATCAGCTGACAGCGCTAATAGCCCTAGACAATGAAAGCGCTTAGCGCTAAACAATAGAAATGCCTGCAGGCGCCCAAAACGTCCGAAAACCGCCCCCATCAGGAAAAGGCCGCAGGAGGCTAAAGTCGGCCGCCACTGTATATGCTCTTATGACGCTTTGCAACGTTGTGTATGTGTGTATATACACACATACACAAACAACGTTGCAAAGCGTCGTAAGAGCGTTGGATAAGCCGTTTTGGCGGTGTAAAAATGAACATAGGTATGCATTGCACAGCGTTGGATAAGCCATTCGCTGTAAAGCGAGGACTGCCTGTATGTAGAGACGGCTAAATATATGAGATGTGCAGAATCGCGTATATATCCATCACAACTAAAGAGATAAAACATTGTGTTACAGGCTACACAACAGCTCACACATTTGTAGCTCTCTCCCTCCCCCCCACTTCTCTCTACCCCGCCTCTCTCCCCTCCCTCTTCTCTCTGCCCTCTCCCCCGGGACACAAAAAAAATTATTAATACAACAAATTACATTATTAAAAAATGAATATTATAATGATATTTATCTAATAGTGTCACCACTGATGCTGTATTATTCATTCTACCTCTTCCCATTCTCTCTCTCTACCTTCTCCCCTATTCCCTCTATCCCTCTCCTCCCCCATTTTCTCTCACCCACCCCCCTATTTTCTCTCACCCTCACCAGTCTCTCCATTCCCTCCCCCCCAGTTTCACTCCCTTCCTCCCCTCATTCTCTCTCTCTTCTGTCCCCATTCTCCCCCTTCCCTCCCCTTATTCTCTCCGCATCCCCCCATTCACTCTCTCTTGCTCCACTCCCCCATTCTCTCTCTCTCTCAAGCCCCTCCTCTATTCTCTCTCCCCCGTCCATTCTGTCTCCACCCTCCTCCATTCTCCCTACCCCCCCATTCTCTCTCTGACCTGCACAGACACACAGCCACTGACCTGTGCAGACACTCACACAGCCACTGACCCGCACAGCTACTGACCCCCACAGCCACTGATCTGCACAGCAAGACCTGCACAGCCACTGACCCCCACAGCCACTGATCTGCACAGCCACTGATCTGCACAGCCACTGACACAGACCCTGACCCGACACAAACCCTGCTCCTGCACAGCCACTGACTCTGCACAGCCACTGATCTGCACAGGACTGATCTGCACAGCCACTGATCTGCACTGCAAGACCTGCACAGCCACTGACACAGACCCTGACCCGGCACAAACCCTGCTCCTGCACAGCCACTGACCCTGCACAGCCACTGACCCTGCACAGCCACTAACCCTGCACAGCCACTGACCCTGCACAGCCACTGACCCTGCACAGCCACTGACCCTGCACAGCCACTGACCCTGCACAGCCACTGACCCTGCACAGCCACTGTCACAGACCCCGACCCTGCACAGCCCCTGCTCCTGCACAGCCACTGACCCTGCACAGCCCCAGACACTGACCCTGCTCCTGCACAGCCACTGACCCTGCACAGCCCCAGACACTGACCCTGCTCCTGCACAGCCACTGACCCTGCACAGACCCTGCTCCTGCACAGACCCTGCTCCTGCACAGCCACTGACCCTGCACAGCCACTGACCCTGTACAGCCCCTGACCCTGCACAGACCCTGACCCTGCACAGCCACAGCCCCTGCACAGATCCTGACCCTGCACAGATCCTGACCCTGCACAGACCCTGACCCTGCACAGACCCTGACCCTGCACAGCCACAGACCCAGACCCTGCACAGCCACTGACCCTGCACAGATCCTGCTCCTGCACAGACCCTGCTCCTGCACAGACCCTGACCCTGCACAGCCACAGACCCAGACCCTGCACAGACCCTGCCCCTGCACAGCCACAGACCCAGACCCTGCACAGCCACTGACCCTGCACAGATCCTGCTCCTGCACAGACCCTGCTCCTGCACAGACCCTGACCCTGCACAGCCACAGACCCAGACCCTGCACAGACCCTGCCCCTGCACAGCCACAGACCCAGACCCTGCACAGACCCTGCCCCTGCACAGCCACAGACCCAGACCCTGCACAGCCACTGACCCTGCACAGATCCTGCTCCTGCACAGACCCTGCTCCTGCACAGACCCTGACCCTGCACAGCCACAGACCCAGACCCTGCACAGACCCTGCCCCTGCACAGCCACAGACCCAGACCCTGCACAGACCCTGCTTCTGCACAGACCCTGACCCTGCACAGACCCTGCACAGACCCTGACCCTGCACAGACCCTGACCTTGCACACCTCCTCATCGATAATATCATTTCAATACTCCCCTGGAGTTTCTTCTTATCTTGTTCTATGGGACACTAATTGGCTGTTATTGTTCTTTGTCTGGTCCAGCCAAAGCATACGACCCGTATTGACCTTGCTTTGTAGCAGCTTTCCTGCTCGGTACCGAACCTTATCTTTGTTTTACATCCCACACAGACTCAGACAGGCAGGATCCGGGGACCCGGTGAAGGTTTGAGAATTGTAGAGTGTAAGCTCTTCTGTAACTAGAAAGGACGAACACTGAGCTACAGCAATCCCTACAATACTGAAGAATATATATATATATATACAGTGGAGGTCACAGACCTCACAGTACCCATTGATCCACTGACCTACTTACTGTGCAGGCCGATGGAGGAAATTGACCGCCCAGTATGGAAATTAATCTTCGTTCTCACAGCGGCGAGGTGCGCAGTAGCGCCTTCCTGGAAGAAGGTGGCACCCCCCCCCCCCCCCAACCAAACAGAAAAGAATAAACAAAGTTATGCTTATGGAGAGGCTGACCGCCTTTCTTAGGCCATCGACAGAAAGCTTCTATAAAATCCGGGAGCCCCGGCTGACCCACCAACGATGATCAAAACCCAACCAACTCCGATATGCTTATTAAAAGATGATCTTGAATCAGGATCGAGGAGCTCGCGGCGAACGGGGGTGGGGTGGATTTTTCCTTCGCCTCCCCCCCTCCTTTCCCTCCCCCCTCCCTCACTTCCCCCCCCCCCCCCCCACTTCCCCCTCTCTCCCCACTTCTCTTTATCTGGCCTTCTGATTTTCAGACCATTATAAGTTCTTGAGGTCGCGCCTTCTATGGCGATGTTCTTTTATACATCTTTAAAAAATCTTTGTATTAGGCTGTAACTGCATTGATATGTCTGTAAGCCCAACAAAGCCTAATAAAAATGTTTGGAAAAACAAAAAAAAGAATATATACAGTGAAAAAAATGAGAAAAGAAAATATAGGACCCTTTCAGTGTGAGATGGGTAGGCAGATTATTGGAGATAAGGAGAAAGCTGAGGTATTAAACAAATTCTTTGCCTCTGTGTTTACCAGGGAAGAATCAAGTTCAATAGTAGTGCCGCAGGAGGAAGCCACAACCTCCATATTAATGACCAATTGGTTAACTGAGGAAGAAGTTTATAAGCGACTAGAAAAAATGAAAGTAAATAAGGCACCTGGCCCCGATGGCATGCATCCAAGAGTTCTCAAGGAGTTAAGCTCAGTAATAGCAAAACCATTATATTTAATATCCAAGGACTCCATTTCCACAGGCTCAGTACCACAAGATTAGCGTAAAGCAGATGTGGTGCCTATATTTAAAAAGGGAGCTAGATCACACCCGGGGAATTACAGACCTGTAAGCCTGACTTCAATAGTAGGGAAACTACTTGAAGGTTTAATACGGGATAATATTCAGGCATACCTAATGGAAAACAAAATGATTAGTAATAGTCAGCATGGATTTATGAAGGATAGATCTTGCCAAACTAACCTTATTTGTTTCTTTGAGGAGGTAAGTAGGAATTTAGACCAGGGTAATGCAGTTGATGTGGTCTACTTAGATTTTGCAAAGGCTTTTGATACGGTTTCACACAAGAGGTTGGTGTACAAAATAAAGAAAATTGGACTCAGTAATAATATATGCACCTGGATTGAAAACTGGTTAAAGGACAGACAACAGAGGGTTATCATAAATGGAACTTTTTCAGGTTGGGCTAAAGTCGTGAGTGGAGTACCTCAGGGATCGGTACTGGGACCCCTGCTTTTTAACTTGTTTATTAATGACCTTGAGGTTGGGATTGAGAGCAAAGTCTCCATCTTTGTTGATGATACTAAATTGTGTAAGGTAATAGAATCAGAGCAGGATGTATTTTCTCTTCAGAAGGACTTGGAGAGACTGGAAACGTGGGTAGGTAAATGGCAAATGAGGTTTAATACAGATAAATGTAAGGTTATGCATTTGGGATGCAAGAATAAGAAGGCGACTTACAAATGAAATGGGGATATATTGGGGGAATCCTTGATCGAGAAGGATTTAGGAGTGCTTGTAGACAGCAGGCTTAGCAATAGTGCCCAATGTCACGCAGTAGCTGCAAAGGCAAACAAGATCTTATCTCGCATCAAATGGGCAATGGATGGAAGGGAAGTAAACATAATTATGCCCCTTTACAAAACATTAGTAAGACCACACCTTGAATATGGAGTACAATTTTGGGCACCAATCCTAAGAAAAGACATTGTGGAACTAGAGAGAGTGCAGAGAAGAGCCACCAAATTAATAAAGGGGATGGACAATCTAACTTATGAGGAGAGGCTAGCTAAATTAGATTTATTTACATGAGAAAAGAGGCGTCTAAGAGGGGATATGATAACTATATACAAATATATTCAGGGACAATACAAGGAGCTTTCAAAAGAACTATTCATCCCATGGGCAGTACAAAGGACTCGGGGGCATCCCTTAAGGTTGGAGGAAAGGAAATTTCACCAGCAACAAAGGAAAGGGTTCTTTACAGTAAGGGCAGTTACAGTGTGGGATTCATTACCCATGGAGACTGTGATGGCAGATACAATAGATTTGTTCAAAAAAAGGTTGGACATCTTTTTAGATGGGAAAGGTATACAGGGATATACCAAATAAGTATACATGGGAAGGATGTTGATCCAGGGATTAATCCGATTGCCAATTCTTGGAGTCAGGAAGGAATTAATTTTTCCCCTTAATGGGGTTTTTTGTTTGCCTTCCTCTGGATCAATAAGTAAGTATAGATATAGAATAAAGTATCTGTTGTCTAAATTTAGCATAGGTTGAACTTGATGGACCTACGTCTTTTTTCAACCTCATCTACTATGTAACTATGTAAAAAAAAAGAAAGTGCACCCTCTTTGAATTCTGAGGTTTTACACATCAGGACATAATAACGATCATCTGTTCCTTAGCTAGGGTGACCAGATTTTGAAAATGAAAAACCGGGACACATAAAAAAATGTATTAATACAACAAATTGCATTATTAAAACAATGAATATTATAATGATATCTAATAGTGTCAACATTGATGCTGTATTATTCATTCTACCTCTTCCCATTCTCTCGCTACCTTCTCCCCCATTTCCTCTATCCCTCCCCCATTTCCTCTATCCCTCCCCCCCTTTTTTCTCTCACCGCACCAGTCTCTCTCCCTCCCTTCCCCCCCCCAGTTTTACTCCCTTCCTCCCCCCATTCTCCCTCCCTTCTGTCCCAATTCTCTCCCTTCCCCACATTCACTCTCTTCCTCCGCACCTCCATTTTCTCTCTCTCAATCCCCTCCTCTATTCTCTCTCTCCCCTGACCATTCTTTCTCCACCCTTCTCCATTCTCGCTACCCCCCCCCCCCATTCTCTCTCTGACCTGCACAGACACACAGCAACTGACCTGTGCAGACACTCACACAGCCACTGACCTGCACAGCCACTGACCCGCACAGCCACTGACACAGACCCTGCACAGACCCTGCAGAGCCACTGACCCTGACCCTGCACAGCCACTGACCCTGACCCTGCACAGCCACTGACACAGACCCTGACCCTGCACAGCCACTGACCCTGACCTTGCACAGCCCCTGCTCCTGCACAGCCACTGACCCTGCACAGCCACTGACCCTACACAGCCACTAACCCTACACAGCCACTGACCCTGACCCTGCACAGCCACTGACCCTGACCCTGCACAGCCACTGACCCTGCACAGCCCCTGCTCCTGCACAGCCACTGACCCTGCACAGCCACTGACCCTGCACAGCCCCTGCTCCTGCACAGCCCCTGCTCCTGCACAGCCACTGACCCTGCACAGCCACTGACCCTGCACAGCCCCTGCTCCTGCACAGCCACTGACCCTGCACAGCCACTGACCCTGCACAGCCCCTGCTCCTGCACAGATCCTGCTCCTGCACAGCCACTGACCCTGCACAGCCACTGACCCTGCACAGACCCTGCTCCTGCACAGCCCCTGCTCCTGCACAGCCACTGACCCTGCACAGCCACTGACCCTGCACAGATCCTGCTCCTGCACAGCCACTGACCCTGCACAGCCACTGACCCTGCACAGCCCCTGCTCCTGCACAGATCCTGCTCCTGCACAGCCACTGACCCTGCACAGCCACTGACCCTGCACAGACCCTGCTCCTGCACAGATCCTGACCCTACACAGACCCTGACCCTACACAGACCCTGACCCTACACAGACCCTGACCCTACACAGACCCTGACCCTACACAGACCCTGACCCTACACAGACCCTGACCTTACACAGACCCTGACCCTACACAGACCCTGACCCTACACAGACCCTGACCTTACACAGAGCCTGCACAGACCCAGACCCTGCACAGACTCTGCCCCTGCACAGACCCTGCCCCTGCACAGACCCAGACCTGCACAGACCCTGCCCCTGCACAGACCCAGACCCTGCACAGACCCAGACCCTGCACAGACCCTGACCCTGCACAGATCCTGACCCTGCACAGACACACACTGCATAGACACTGACCCTGCACAGACACACACTGACCCTGACACACTGACCCTGCACTGAGACACTGACAATGCACAGACACACTGACCCTGCACAGACACACACTGACACTGAGACACTGACCCTGCAAAGACACACTGACCCTGACAAACTGACCCTGCCCAGACACACTGACTCTGCACAGGCACACACTGACCTGACACACTGACCCTGCCCAGACACACACTGACACACTGACCCTGCCCAGACACACACTGACCCTGCACAGACACACACTGACCTTGACACACTGACCCTGCACAGACACACACTGACCCTGCACAGACACACACTGACCCTGCGCAGATACACACTGACCCTGCACAGACACACACTGACCCTGCACAGACACACACTGACCCTGCACAGACACACACTGACCCTGCACAGACACACACTGACACTGCACAGACACACACTGACCCTGCACAGACACACTGACCATGCACTGACACTGACCCTGCATTGAGACACTGACCCTGCACTGACACACAGACCCTGCACTGAGACACTGACCCTGCACTGACACACTGACCCTGCACTGAGACACTGACCCTGCACTGAGACACTGACCCTGCACTGACACACTGACCCTGCACTGACACACTGACCCTGCACTGACACACTGACCCTGCACTGACACACTGACCCTGCACTGACACACTGACCCTGCGCTGACACACTGACCCTGCGCTGACACACTGACCCTGCGCTGACACACTGACCCTGCGCTGACACACTGACCCTGCACTGAGACACTGACCCTGCACTGACACACTGACCCTGCACTGACACACTGACCCTGCACTGACACACTGACCCTGCACTGACACACTGACCCTGCACTGACACACTGACCCTGCACTGACACACTGACCCTGCACTGACACACTGACCCTGCACTGAGACACTGACCCTGCACTGAGACACTGACCCTGCACTGAGACACTGACCCTGCACTGAACCTGCACTGACACACACTGACCCTGCACTGACACACACTGACCCTGCACTGACACACTGACCCTGCACTGAGACACTGACCCTGCACTGAGACACTGACCCTGCACTGAACCTGCACTGACACACACTGACCCTGCACTGACACACACTGACCCTGCACTGAGACACTGACCCTGCACTGACACACTGACCCTGCACTGACCCTGCACTGACACACACTGACCCTGCACTGAGACATTGACCCTGCACAGAGACACTGACCCTGCACTGACACACTGACCCTGCACTGACACACTGACCCTGCACTGACACACTGACCCTGCACTGACACACTGACCCTGCACTGAGACACTGACCCTGCACTGAGACACTGACCCTGCACTGAGGAGCAGCTGCAGGGGGTGTGTGTCCTAGATCTTGTGGAGGTTGGGGGGAGGGAGCCATCTTGGTTGGGGGGGAGCCACCTCACTTCCGGTTCTCACTGCTGAGGCTCCGCTGTCACTAACCCAGCCCACACCCTCTGCAGCTAACCCCGCCCCCACCCTCTGCAGCTAACCCCGCCCCCAACCTCTGCAGCTGCAGTCAGACCGGCCTCTGCTCTCCTCCCTGCATTCTCTGCTCTCTGCTGCCCCCACCTTCTCTGGTCAAAGCCGGGACAACCACAAAAAACCGGGACATTTTAAAGTACTGTACATGAGGGCCCCGGGTATACGGCGTGTTCCGTTCCAAAGGCCCTGCGTATAGTGAAAATCGCTGGATTTTCAGTGCTGCGCATGAGCAAACCGGCATTTTCGCCGTTCTGCGCATGTGCGACCTATGCTCTGCGCGCGCAAACTGCGGTCTGCGCATGCGCGCCGGGCGCACCCGCCCGTTCTGCGCATGTGCGATTTCAGATTCAACATGGCGGCCCCCTTCTCGGTGCCGCCGTATCAGCGGATCGCCGAAAAGGGAAGCGCCGAGAAGCGGGGCCATGCTGTATGTCGGGCAGCCTGGACAGACCTTAAAAAAACGGGACTGTCCCAGCTAAATCGGGACATCAGGTCACCCTATCCTTAGCAGGTCTTAAAAGTAGGTAAATACAACCTCAGATGAACAACAACACATGACATATTACACCGTGTCATGATTTATTTAACAAAAATAAAGCCAAAATGGAGAAGCCATGTGTGAAAAACTAAGTACACCTTATGATTCAATAACTTGTAGAACCACCTTTAGCAGCAATAACTTGAAGTAATCGTTTTCTGTATGACTTTATCAGTCTCTCACATCGTTGTGGAGGAATTTTGGCCCACTCTTCTTTACAACGTTGCTTCAGTTCATTGAGGTGTGTGGGCATTTCTTTATGCACAGCTCTCTTAAGGTCCAGACACAGCATTTCAATCGGGTTGAGGTCTGGACTCTGACTGGGCCATTGCAACACCTTGATTCTTTTCTTTTTCAGCCATTCTGTTGTAGATTTGCCGGTGTGCTTGGGATCATTGTCTTGTTGCATGGCTTCTCCATTTTGGCTTTATTTGTGTTAAATAAATCATGACACGGTGTAATATGTCATGTGTTGTTGTTCATCTGAGGTTGTATTTACCTAAGTTTAAGACCTGCTAAGGAACAGATGATTGTTATTATTCCCTGATATGTAACACCATGGAACTCAGAGGGTGTACTTTCTTTTTCACACGACTGTGTCTATGTGTTAAGTGCTCAGTCAGCCAACGCTCTGCTACCCACAATGAGCATATATGGGAAAGGTGAATAAAACAGGAATGAAACCATATAGAGGGTTTACTTCCTGAGTGCTGAACACGCATTTTAATAAAGTCGCACCCCTCAGTAACTTCCCCTTAACCACAACCAAGACCAGTATGTCTGATAGAGAGTAGTTGGAAATAGGTAAGCGCCTCTGAGTAGGATATAGTACCATGCAGTGCTGTGTAATAACACCACAAATGGGGTGTTACTGGCTGTAAAAATCCCAAACAATAGCAGGTTCTTCTATCGTCCTCATATAGAAAACCTACGCAAGGGGAGTCTTTCGTTGGTTGGTAATATAGCTGATTACCAACTTCATAAAGAAATGTTCTATACCATAGGTTCCTAATCTTAATTACACTATGCTCTTCCCCTCCTAAGAAATATTTGAGGCCCTAATGAATAAATCTTGTCGCCGACTCATCAGACTATCGGCAACAGAACGTGTGTGCCCGATCCCGGGCAGTATATAGCGTCCTGACCGCGTGGGGGGAACACACGCTTAATAATCCCCCAAACTGTGTGACCGATCCCAGGCAGTATATAGTGTCCTGAGCGCGTGGGGGGAACACACGCTTAATAATCCCCCAAACTGTGTGACCGATCCCAGGCAGTATATAGTGTCCTGAGCGCGTGGGGGAACACACGCTTAATAATCCCCCAAACTGCGTGCCCGATCCCAGGCAGTATATAGTGTCCTGAGCGCGTGGGGGGAACACACGCTTAATAATCCCCCAAACTGTGTGACCGATCCCAGGCAGTATATAGCGTCCTGAACGCGTGGGGGGAACACACGCTTAATAATCCCCCAAACTGTGTGCCCGATCCCAGGCAGTATATAGTGTCCTGAGCACGTGGGGGGAACACACGCTTATTAACCCCCCAAACTGTGTGCCCGATTCCAGGCAGTATATAGTGTCCTGAGCGTGTGGGGGGAACACACGCTTAATAATCCCACAAACTGTGTGACTGATCCCAGGCAGTATATAGTGTCCTGAGCGCGTGGGGGGAACACACGCTTAATAATCCCCCAAACTGTGTGCCCGATCCCAGGCAGTATATAGTGTCCTGAGCGCGTGGGGAGAACACACGCTTAATAATCCCCCAAACTGTGTGCCCGATCCCAGGCAGTATATAGTGTCCTGAGCGCGTGGGGGGAACACACGCTTAATAATCCCCCAAACTGTGTGACCGATCCCAGGCAGTATATAGTGTCCTGAGCGCGTGGGGGGAACACACGCTTAATAATCCCCCAAACTGTGTGACCGATCCCAGGCAGTATATAGTGTCCTGAGCGCATGGGGGGAACACACGCTTAATAATCCCCCAAACTGTGTGACCGATCCCAGGCAGTATATTGTGTCCTGAGCGCGTGGGGGGAACACACGCTTAATAATCCCCCAAACTGTGTGACCGATCCCAGGCAGTATATAGTGTCCTGAGTGTGTGGGGGGAACACACGCTTAATAATCCCCCAAACTGTGTGACCGATCACAGGCAGTATATAGTGTCCTGAGTGTGTGGGGGGAACACACGCTTAATAATCCCCCAAACTGTGTGACCGATCCCAGGCAGTATATTGTGTCCTGAGCGTGTGGGGGGGAACACACGCTTAATAATCCCCCAAACAGTGTGACCGATCCCAGGCAGTATATAGTGTCCTGAGCGCGTGGGGGGAACACACGCTTAATAATCCCCCAAACTGTGTGACTGATCCCAGGCAGTATATAGAGTCCTGAGCACGTGGGGGAAACACACGTTTAATAATCCCCCAAACTGTGTGACCGATCCCAGGCAGTATATAGTGTCCTGAGCACGTGGGGGGAACACACGCTTAATAATTCCCCAAACTGTGTGACCGATCCCAGGCAGTATATAGTGTCCTGAGCGCGTGGGGGGAACACACGTTTAATAATCCCCCAAACTGTGTGACCGATCTCAGGCAGTATATAGTGTCCTGAGCGTGCGGGGGGAACACACGCTTAATAATCCTAAAAACTGTGTGACCGATCCCAGGCAGTATATAGCGTCCTGAGCGCGTGGGGGGAACACACGCATAATAATCCCCCAAACTGTGTGACCGATCCCAGGCAGTATATATTGTCCTGAGCGCGTGGGGGGAACACACGCTTACTAATCACCCAAACTGTGTGCCGATCCCAGGCAGTATATAGTGTCCTGAGCGCGTGGGGGGAACACACGCTTAATAATCCCCCAAACTGTGTGCCGATCCCAGGCAGTATACAGTATAGTGTCCTGAGCGCGTGGGGGGAACACACGCTTAATAATCCCCCAAACTGTGTGATCAATCCCGGGCAGTATATAGTGTCCTGAGCGCGTGGGGGGAACACACGCTTAATAATCCCCCAAACTGTGTGACCGATCCCAGGCAGTATATAGTGTCCTGAGCACGTGGGGGGAACACACGCTTACTAATCACCCAAACTGTGTGCCGATCCCAGGCAGTATATAGTGTCCTGAGCACGTGGGGGGAACACACGCTTACTAATCACCCAAACTGTGTGCCCGATCCCAGGCAGTATATAGTGCCCTGAGCGCGTGGGGGGAACACACGCTTAATAATTTCCCAAACTGTGTGCCGATCCCAGGCAGTATATAGTGTCCTGAGCGCGTGGGGGGAACACACGCTTAATAATCTCCCAAACTGTGTGACCGATCCCAGGCAGTATATAGTGTCCTGAGCACGTGGGGGGAACACACGCTTAATAATCCCCCAAACTGTGTGCCGATCCCAGGCAGTATATAGTGTCCTGAGCGCGTGGGGGGAACACACGCTTAATAATCCACCAAACTGTGTGACCGATCCCAGGCAGTATATAGTGTCCTGAGCACGTGGGGGGAACACACGCTTAATAATCCCCCAAACTGTGTGACCGATCCCAGGCAGTATATAGTGTCCTGAGCACGTGGGGGGAACACACGCTTAATAATCCCCCAAACTGTGTGACCGATCCCAGGCAGTATATAGTGTCCTGAGCGCGTGGGGGAACACACGCTTAATAATCCCCCAAACTGCGTGCCCGATCCCAGGCAGTATATAGTGTCCAGAGCGCGTGGGGGGAACACACGCTTAATAATCCCCCAAACTGTGTGACCGATCCCAAGCAGTATATAGCGTCCTGAACGCGTGGGGGGAACACACGCTTAATAATCCCCCAAACTGTGTGCCCGATCCCAGGCAGTATATAGTGTCCTGAGCACGTGGGGGGGAACACACGCTTATTAACCCCCCAAACTGTGTGCCCGATTCCAGGCAGTATATAGTGTCCTGAGCGCGTGGGGGGAACACACGCTTAATAATCTCCCAAACTGTGTGACCGATCCCAGGCAGTATATAGTGTCCTGAGCACGTGGGGGGAACACACGCTTAATAATCCCCCAAACTGTGTGACCGATCCCAGGCAGTATATAGTGTCCTGAGCACGTGGGGGGAACACACGCTTACTAATCACCCAAACTATGTGCCGATCCCAGGCAGTATATAGTGTCCTGAGCACGTGGGGGGAACACACGCTTACTAATCACCCAAACTGTGTGCCCGATCCCAGGCAGTATATAGTGCCCTGAGCGCATGGGGGGAACACACGTTTAATAATCCCCCAAACTGTGTGATTGATCCCAGGCAGTATATAGTGTCCTGAGCGCGTGGGGGGAACACACGCTTAATAATCCCCCAAACTGTGTGCCCGATCCCAGGCAGTATATAGTGCCCTGAGCGCATGGGGGGAACACACGTTTAATAATCCCCCAAACTGTGTGCCCGATCCCAGGCAGTATATAGTGCCCTGAGCGCGTGGGGGACACACGCTTAATAACCCCCCAAACTGTGTGCCCGATCCCAGGCAGTATATAGTGCCCTGAGCGCATGGGGGGAACACACGCTTAATAATCCCCCAAACTGTGTGCCCGATCCCAGGCAGTATATAGTGTCCTGAGCGCGTGTGGGACACACGCTTAATAATCCCCCAAACTGTGTGCCCGATCCCAGGCAGTATATAGTGTCCTGAGCATGTGGGGGGAACACGCTTAATAATCCCCCAAACTGTGTGCCCGATCCCAGGCAGTATATAGTGTCCTGAGCGCGTGTGGGACACACGCTTAATAATCCCCCAAACCGCCCCTCAGTGTGTGTGGCAGCATGGGGGGGGGGGGGTATAGCTGTCACTCACTGCGGGAGTTTCCAAAGTCACGCCCCACAATGCCTTGCGTCTGCACGGCAAGGTGCAGTTGGGGGTCTTACGAAGTGCGCAGCCCCCACACCAGCGTGGAGACGCCTCGTGGATCCCCCTGTGTGGAATCACTAGAGCAAAAGAGGGACCATATCACCAGGTTAAGACAACACACTCAAAAAGCACTTGCCCCTTTTTTTGGGGTACTATAAACAGTCCGTTTACAGGCACTGTACACAAGACACACACGCAGCCGTGCCCAGGCACTGCGGCACTATTTGGGGGGGTATATACGTCCGTACGGGTCCCTTGTGGTCACAGGACTGGGTGACAACAAAGATGAACCGGCCGGGGGGGGGGGGGGGGGGGAAGCTGAGAGCTTCACGAGTTCATAACTGCCCTGAGGCATTTCCAGGCAGGGTCCGTCACCCCCCCCCCCCCCCCTCTCCAGCTGCCATCACCGCTCACCCAGCGGGGGTCAGATTTCGCCAGCTTGATGACTCGGTTCATTCCTCCGGAGAATGAGAAGCGGAGAGGCGCGCTCGTAGAGTGCGGGAACGTCCGACGCAATACCCCGGAGGTACCCCCACCTCTTCCATCGCCTCTCCCTTCTCCCCCCCCCCCCCCTGCCCCCTCCTTCCTGACCCCCCCGGACTACTTTACACGCACCTAAAAAATAAAGCGCGGCCCGCATCCGCTTCCAACTAAACTCAACCCCGTGGGGGGGAGCGGCTCTCTCCCGCGCGCTCTGTCCAGTCGGCAGGATTAGCTGTGAACTGATACCTGCCACGTGGAAGGGTGCCACGTGGAAGGGTGCCAGTCCCGGGGGAGTATGTTCCGTTTGGGACTTGTGGGGGGGTGTTTTTTTTTGTTTGTTGTGCTCGGCTACAGGGGGGGGGGCCCAAGTTCAGTCTTCGGGACTCCTCCCCCACCCTGCCCCACAGGTCAGGTGGTAAGGATATCCCTGCTTCAGCACAAGTGGCTCAATCAGTAGCTCAGTCATCGGCTGGCCAACCCCAGTCCTCAAGTAGCTTCCCCCCCCTCCCCCAACAGGTCAGGTTGTAAGGATATCTCTGCTTCAGCATAGGTGGCTCAATCAGTGGTTCAGTCTTTGACTCAGTCACTGATTGTGCCACCTGTGCTGAAGCAGGGATATCCCAAAAACCTGACCTGTTGGTGGCTCTTTAGGACGTGGGTTGGCCAGACAAACACTAAACTGCTTGTGCTGAAGCAGGGATATCCTTAGCACCTGACCTGATGGGGAGGGGGCGGTGATGGGGAGGGGGTGGTGGGGGGGGTGCTTGAGGACTGGCGGTGCTTTGTAAAAAATAAACACCTCGTCATGATCCATTAACCAGCTCGCCGACCCAATGAATGACTACCCACCATCAAGGCCAGGCACTGCCATCTGCTGCGCGGATTCCCTCACCTGCGGTCTCTACGAGTCTCCCAGCGTCCCGCTTAGAGTGTAAGCTCTGCGGGGCAGCGGTTTCCTTTCCCGCTGCCTGACTGTGTTTGTTGCACTTGTTGTGTCCCCGGTCCCTGTGCTGTCTCTTGCACAGCGCTGAGCTCACTCTACACCCCAATACTCCATACACTCACACTCCACTCACCTCTCGCCTGCCCCGCACACGCAGACCACTCACTCCCCCCCGCCCATACACACTACTTACCCCCTTCTCACTCACATGCACCACTCACCTTTCTTCTAAAAAAACACAGCACACTCACCCCTTCTTACACACTCACAATCACCCCCTTCCTCACACTTCATACTCACACCACGCTCAACACCCCGGTCTCACATAGCACACTCATCCCCTTTCTCTATCACACACTCACATTCACCCCTACTTCTCCCATACTCCATACACTCGCACTCACCTCCCCCTCGCTCCACACCACACTTACCCCCTTCTCACACATACTTTATGCAAACCACACTCAGCTACTCCCCTCATACACACACACTCACTCCCTTCTTACACTCATACTCACCCCCTTTTTACACACCACATCTATCCCCTTTCTCACACTCATACATCCACATTCAACCTGTCCACCCTTCTCACATTGCATACTCATCCTCTTTCTGTATCACACCATACACTCACACTGCACTCACCTCCCCCCTTCCTCCCACATAAAGACCACTCACTCCCCACTACACTTACCCCCTTCTCACACACACAACACTTCCCACTCGCAAGCACCATATTCACTATTCATCTCACATGTACAAACACAGCACATACTCCCCCTTCTTACACACTCACAATCACCCTCTTTCTCACCCTTCATACTCACACTTCACATTCAATCCCCCTTCATACACAGCACACTCCCCCTCTTTCTCTATCACACACTCAGATTCACCCCACTTCTCTCATACTCCATACACTCACACTCCACTCGCTCCCCCTTACACCCACCCCCTTCCTGAACACACACCTCTTCTTACACACAATACACTCAGCCTTTCCCCTCATATATACACACACACCACTCACTTCCCCTCCTGTCATACGCAATCCACGCACACTCCACTCACTCCCCCTTACACCTACACACCCCAGCCTTACCCCTTTCCCCTTTCTTGCTCACACACCTCTTCTTACACACTTAGCTCCTCCCCTCTTACACACACACACACACCTCACTCACCTCCTCTCATACTCCATCCACTCACACTCAACTTACTCCCCCTTATCCCCAGACACTCCACACTTACCCTTCTTGCACACACTTTTTCTTAAGCACACCACACCCAGCCCCTCCCCTCACACATACCTCACTCACCTTCCCTCCTCTCATACTCCATCCACTCACTCTCCCTTCACCCCTCTCATACTCCATCCACTCACTCTCCCTTCACCCCACGCACTCCACACTTACTCCCTTCTTGCACACACCGCTTCTTACACACACCACACTCAGCTCCTCCCCTCAAACACCCACCACTCACTTCCCCTCCTCTCATTCTCCATCTGCTCACACTCCACTCCTCACCACCGAGCTCCTCACACCACGCACACCTCCCCCCTCTTACTCAAACCGCACACCTCCCCCCTCCTCGCACAGGATCCGTTTTATTATCTGGGGGGGGGGAACGCCAGCTCATGCGATACTGAACTATATTATATTTAACATTTTGCATTAGAGAAGCCACATTATCTATTTCAACGTGAGGGGGAACCACATTTTGGGAACCACGTTTTGGGAACCACGTTTCGGGAACCACGTTTTGGGAACCACATTTCGAGAACCACGTTTCGGGAGCCACATTTGGGGGGCCACGTTTCGGGAGCCACGTTTTGGGAACCACATTTCGAGAACCATGTTTCGGGAGCCACATTTGGGGAACCATGTTTCGGGAGCCACGTTTTGGGAACCACGTTTCACCGGGTTACCCGTGGTTTGCCGTGGCTGGATAAGTATTGTTGGCGGAGGGGAGGTCCGCGGGTCACTGCGCCCCGTCACGTCCAGGTCCCAGTAGGAAGGGGGACTTGGACACACACACAATGGCGGCAGATCAGGTCCCCGCTTCCCACCCGGGCCCAGTCTCACACCCGCTGTGACACCTCAGGTCCTATTGGATCCTCGGTTCTACCCCAAGCGTGTCTGATTCCCCTCACTGTATTACCCCCTCTGCTGGGCGGCTCCTCCACTAATCCACCACCTCTTCCATGAAGAACCGCCTCTTATTATTCTCTCTTCCCACCTTCTCCCACGCTTCCCACCTCAACTCACTCCCCAACCTCTCTCTCCTCCCTCCCTCACTCCCCAAACTCACACCGTCCCCCACCCTCTCCCTCACTCCCCAAACTCACACCCTCCCCCCCACCCTCTCCCTCACTCCCCAAACTCTCTCCCTCCCCAAACTCTCTCCCTCCCCAAACTCTCTCCCTCCCCCACCCTCTCCCTCACTCCCCAAACTCTCTCCCTCCCCAAACTCTCTCCCTCCCCCACCCTCTCCCTCACTCCCCAAACTCTCTCCCTCCCCCACCCTCTCCCTCACTCCCCCCACCCTCCCCCTCACTCCCCAAACTCTCTCCCTCCCCCACCCTCTCCCTCACTCCCCCACCCTCTCCCTCACTCCCCAAACTCTCTCCCTCCCCCTTACTCCCCAAACTCTCCTTCCCTCCCTCACTCCCCCAACCTCTCTTTCTCCTTTTCTCCCTCCCTCCACTCCCCACCATCCCCCTCCCCCCACTCCCCACCATCCCCCTCCCCCCACTCCCCACCATCCCCCTCCCCCCACTCCTCTCCCTGCCTTTCCACCCTCCACAACCTTTCTCCCTCACTTCCCCCCTTCTACATCTCTCTCTCTCCTTCCCTCCACTCCCCATCACTCTCCCCCTCTTCCATTCTTCTCCCCCTCTCTCCTTTCCCACATCCCTCCTTCTCCCTCTCTGTCTCACATGTAACATATTAAGACAGCCTACCTCGGCAGATAAGAGCCGAGGGGCCCATTCCCCGGCTCCCGGCCCGCTGTAACCCCTCGGGGGTCCCGGCCCGCTGTAACCCCTCGGCGGTCCCGGCCCGCTGTAACCCCTCGGGGGTCCCGGCCCGCTGTAACCCCTCGGGGGTCCCGGCCCGCTGTAACCCCTCGGCGGTCCCGGCCCGCTGTAACCCCTCGGGGGTCCCGGCCCGCTGTAACCCCTCGGGGGTCCCGGCCCGCTGTAACCCCTCGGGGGTCCCGGCCCGCTGTAACCCCTCGGGGGTCCCGGCCCGCTGTAACCCCTCGGGGGTCCCGGCCCGCTGTAACCCCTCGGGGGTCCCGGCCCGCTGTAACCCCTCGGGGGTCCCGGCCCGCTGTAACCCCTCGGGGGGTCCCGGCCCGCTGTAACCCCTCGGGGGTCCCGGCCCGCTGTAACCCCTCGGGGGTCCCGGCCCGCTGTAACCCCTCGGGGGTCCCGGCCCGCTGTAACCCCTCGGCGGTCGCTGTAACCCCTCGGGGGGTCCCGGCCCGCTGTAACCCCTCGGGGGGTCCCGGCCCGCTGTAACCCCTCGGGGGTCCCGACCCGCTGTAACCCCTCGGGGGTCCCGGCCCGCTGTAACCCCTCGGGGGTCCCGACCCGCTGTAACCCCTTGGGGGTCCCGGCCCGCTGTAACCCCTCACTGTATTACCCCCTCTGCTGGGCGGCTCCTCCACTAATCCACCTCCCTGTCCCATGAAGAAGTCCTTCCTCACATCTCCCCTTCAGCTACGACACAGAACGAACATTTGTTCCAACTCTTCTCTCCCTCTGAGACATGCTTCCCTCCTGTACTATGTTGAAATCCTTTTATGTATATGTATTTCATATCATATATAAGTGACAGTGTCTCTCATATCCCCTCTCCCTTCTCCCCTCTAAGCTGCACATATTAACCCTTTATATATGTGACAGTGTCTCTCATATCCCCTCTCCCTTCTCTCCTCTAAGCTGCACATATTAACCCTTTATATATGTGACAGTGTCTCTCATATCCCCTCTCCCTTCTCCCCTCTAAGCTGCACATATTAACCCTTTATATATGTGACAGTTTCTCTCATATCCCCTCTCCCTTCTCCCCTCTAAGCTGCACATATTAACCCTTTATATATGTGACAGTGTCTCTCATATCCCCCTCTCCCATCTCTCCTCTAAGCTGCACATATTAACCCTTTATATATGTGACAGTTTCTCTCATATCCCCCTCTCCCTTCTCCCCTCTAAGCTGCACATATTAACCCTTTATATATGTGACAGTGTCTCCCATATACCCCTCTGCCTTCTCCCCTCTAAGCTGCACATATTAATCCTTTATATATGTGACAGTGTCTCTCATATCCCCCTCTCCCTTCTCTCCTCTAAGCTGCACATATTAACCCTTTATATATGTGACAGTGTCTCTCATATCCCCCTCTCCCTTCTCCCCTCTAAGCTGCACATATTAACCCTTTATATATGTGACAGTGTCTCCCATATCCCCCTCTCCCTTCTCCCCTCTAAGCTGCGCATATTAACCCTTTATATATGTGACAGTGTCTCTCATATCCCCCTCTCCCTTCTCTCCTCTAAGCTGCACATATTAACCCTTTATACATGTGACAGTGTCTCCCATATCCCCCTCTCCCTTCTCTCCTCTAAGCTGCACATATTAACCCTTTATATATGTGACAGTGTCTCTCATATCCCCCTCTCCCATCTCCCCTCTAAGCTGCACATATTAACCCTTTATATATGTGACAGTTTCTCTCATATCCCCTCTCCCTTCTCCCCTCTAAGCTGCACATATTAACCCTTTATATATGTGACAGTGTCTCTCATATCCCCCTCTCCCATCTCCCCTCTAAGCTGCACATATTAACCCTTTATATATGTGACAGTGTCTCTCATATCCCCTCTCCCTTCTCTCCTCTAAGCTGCACATATTAACCCTTTATATATGTGACAGTGTCTCTCATATCCCCCTCTCCCTTCTCCCCTCTAAGCTGCACATATTAACCCTTTATATATGTGACAGTGTCTCTCATATCCCCCTCTCCCATCTCCCCTCTAAGCTGCACATATTAACCCTTTATATATGTGACAGTTTCTCTCATATCCCCTCTCCCTTCTCCCCTCTAAGCTGCACATATTAACCCTTTATATATGTGACAGTGTCTCTCATATCCCCCTCTCCCATCTCTCCTCTAAGCTGCACATATTAACCCTTTATATATGTGACAGTTTCTCTCATATCCCCTCTCCCTTCTCCCCCTCCCACCCGTCCCCTCCCCCCCCTCCCCCCCCCCCCTCCCTACGCACCCCCCCCTCCCACCCCCGCCCCCCCCCTCTAAGCTGCACATATTAACCCTTTATATATGTGACAGTGTCTCCCATATACCCCTCTGCCTTCTCCCCTCTAAGCTGCACATATTAATCCTTTATATATGTGACAGTGTCTCTCATATCCCCCTCTCCCTTCTCTCCTCTAAGCTGCACATATTAACCCTTTATATATGTGACAGTGTCTCTCATATCCCCCTCTCCCTTCTCCCCTCTAAGCTGCACATATTAACCCTTTATATATGTGACAGTGTCTCCCATATCCCCCTCTCCCTTCTCCCCTCTAAGCTGCGCATATTAACCCTTTATATATGTGACAGTGTCTCTCATATCCCCCTCTCCCTTCTCTCCTCTAAGCTGCACATATTAACCCTTTATACATGTGACAGTGTCTCCCATATCCCCCTCTCCCTTCTCTCCTCTAAGCTGCACATATTAACCCTTTATATATGTGACAGTGTCTCCCATATCCCCCTCTCCCTTCTCCCCTCGAAGCTGCACATATTAACCCTTTATATATGTGACAGTGTCTCTCATATCCCCCTCTCCCTTCTCCCCTCTAAGCTGCACATATTAACCCTTTATATATGTGACAGTGTCTCTCATATCCCCCTCTCCCTTCTCTCCTCTAAGCTGCACATATTAACCCTTTATATATGTGACAGTGTCTCTCATATCCCCCTCTCCCTTCTCTCCTCTAAGCTGCACATATTAACCCTTTATATATGTGACAGTGTCTCTCATATCCCCCTCTCCCTTCTCCCCTCTAAGCTGCACATATTAACCCTTTATATATGTGACAGTGTCTCTCATATCCCCCTCTCCCTTCTCTCCTCTAAGCTGCACATATTAACCCTTTATATATGTGACAGTGTCTCCCACATCCCCCTCTCCCTTCTCTCCTCTAAGCTGCACATATTAACCCTTTATATATGTGACAGTGTCTCCCATATCCCCCTCTCCCTTCTCTCCTCTAAGCTGCACATATTAACCCTTTATATATGTGACAGTGTCTCCCATATCCCCCTCTCCCTTCTCCCCTCGAAGCTGCACATATTAACCCTTTATATATGTGACAGTGTCTCTCATATCCCCCTCTCCCTTCTCCCCTCTAAGCTGCACATATTAACCCTTTATATATGTGACAGTGTCTCTCATATCCCCCTCTCCCTTCTCTCCTCTAAGCTGCACATATTAACCCTTTATATATGTGACAGTGTCTCTCATATCCCCCTCTCCCTTCTCTCCTCTAAGCTGCACATATTAACCCTTTATATATGTGACAGTGTCTCTCATATCCCCCTCTCCCTTCTCTCCTCTAAGCTGCACATATTAACCCTTTATATATGTGACAGTGTCTCCCACATCCCCCTCTCCCTTCTCCCCGCTAAGCTGCGCATATTAACCCTTTATATATGTGACAGTGTCTCTCATATCCCCCTCTCCCTTCTCCCCTCTAAGCTGCACATATTAACCCTTTATATATGTGACAGTGTCTCTCATATCCCCCTCTCCCTTCTCTCCTCTAAGCTGCACATATGAACCCTTTATATATGTGACAGTGTCTCTCATATCCCCCTCTCCGTTCTCCCCTCTAAGCTGCGCATATTAACCCTTTATATATGTGACAGTGTCTCTCATATCCCCCTCTCCCTTCTCCCCTCTAAGCTGCACATATTAACCCTTTATATATGTGTGTCTCTCATATCCCCCTCTCCCTTCTCTCCTCTAAGCTGCACATATTAACCCTTTATATATGTGACAGTTTCTCCCATATCCCCCTCTCCCTTCTCTCCTCTAAGCTGCACATATTAACCCTTTATATATGTGACAGTGTCTCTCATATCCCCCTCTCCCTTCTCTCCTCTAAGCTGCACATATTAACCCTTTATATATGTGACAGTGTCTCTCATATCCCCCTCTCCCTTCTCCCCTCTAAGCTGCACATATTAACCCTTTATATATGTGACAGTGTCTCTCATATCCCCCTCTCCCTTCTCCCCTCTAAGCTGCACATATTAACCCTTTATATATGTGACAGTGTCTCTCATATCCCCCTCTCCCTTCTCCCCTCTCAGCTGCACATATTAACCCTTTATATATGTGACAGTGTCTCTCATATCCCCCTCTCCCTTCTCCCCTCTAAGCTGCACATATTAACCCTTTATATATGTGACAGTGTCTCTCATATCCCCCTCTCCCTTCTCCCCTCTAAGCTGCACATATTAACCCTTTATATATGTGACAGTGTCTCTCATATCCCCCTCTCCCTTCTCCCCTCTAAGCTGCACATATTAACCCTTTATATATGTGACAGTTTCTCCCATATCCCCCTCTCCCTTCTCCCCTCTAAGCTGCACATATTAACAATTTATATATGTGACAGTGTCTCTCATATCCCCCTCTCCCTTCTCTCCTCTAAGCTGCACATATTAACCCTTTATATATGTGACAGTGTCTCTCATATCCCCCTCTCCCCTCTCCCCTCTCAGCTGCACATATTAACCCTTTATATATGTGACAGTGTCCCTCATATCCCCCTCTCCCTTCTCTCCTCTAAGCTGCACATATTAACCCTTTATATATGTGACAGTGTCTCTCATATCCCCCTCTCCCTTCTCTCCTCTAAGCTGCACATATTAACCCTTTATATATGTGACAGTATCTACCATATCCCTCTCTCCCTTCTCCCCTCTAAGCTGCACATATTAACCCTTTATATATGTGACAGTGTCTCTCATATCCCCCTCTCCCTTCTCCCCTCTAAGCTGCGCATATTAACCCTTTATATATGTGACAGTGTCTCTCATATCCCCCTCTCCCTTCTCCCCTCTAAGCTGCGCATATTAACCCTTTATATATGTGACAGTGTCTCTCATATCCCCCTCTCCCTCCTCTCCTCTAAGCTGCACATATTAACCCTTTATATATGTGACAGTGTCTCTCATATCCCCCTCTCCCTTCTCCCCTCTAAGCTGCACATATTAACCCTTTATATATGTGTCTCTCATATCCCCCTCTCCCTTCTCCCCTCTAAGCTGCACATATTAACCCTTTATATATGTGACAGTGTCTCTCATATCCCCCTCTCCCTTCTCCCCTCTAAGCTGCACATATTAACCCTTTATATATGTGTGTCTCTCATATCCCCCTCTCCCTTCTCCCCTCTAAGCTGCACATATTAACCCTTTATATATGTGACAGTTTCTCCCATATCCCTCTCCCTTCTCCCCTCTAAGCTGCACATATTAACACTTTATAAATGTGACAGTGTCTCCCATATCCCCCTCTCCCTTCTCCCCTCTAAGCTGCGCATATTAACCCTTTATATATGTGACAGTGTCTCTCATATCCCCCTCTCCCTTCTCCCCTCTAAGCTGCGCATATTAACCCTTTATATATGTGACAGTGTCTCTCATATCCCCCTCTCCCTTCTCTCCTCTAAGCTGCACATATTAACCCTTTATATATGTGACAGTGTCTCTCATATCCCCCTCTCCCTTCTCCCCTCTAAGCTGCACATATTAACCCTTTATATATGTGACAGTGTCTCTCATATCCCCCTCTCCCTTCTCCCCTCTAAGCTGCACATATTAACCCTTTATATATGTGACAGTGTCTCTCATATCCCCCTCTCCCTTCTCCCCTCTAAGCTGCACATATTAACCCTTTATATGTGTGAGTGTCTCTCATATCCCCCTCTCCCTTCTCCCCTCTAAGCTGCACATATTAACCCTTTATACATGTGACAGTTTCTCTCATATCCCCCTCTCCCTTCTCCCCTCTAAGCTGCACATATTAACCCTTTATATGTGTGACAGTGTCTCTCATATCCCCCTCTCCCTTCTCCCCTCTAAGCTGCACATATTAACCCTTTACACATGTGACAGTTTCTCTCATATCCCCCTCTCCCTTCTCTCATCTAAGCTGCACATATTAACCCTTTATATATGTGTGTCTCTCATATCCCCCTCTCCCTTCTCCCCTCTAAGCTGCACATATTAACCCTTTATATATGTGACAGTGTCTCTCATATCCCCCTCTCCCTTCTCCCCTCTAAGCTGCACATATTAACCCTTTATATATGTGTGTCTCTCATATCCCCCTCTCCCTTCTCCCCTCTAAGCTGCACATATTAACCCTTTATATATGTGTGTCTCTCATATCCCCCTCTCCCTTCTCCCCTCTAAGCTGCACATATTAACCCTTTATATATGTGTGTCTCTCATATCCCCCTCTCCCTTCTCCCCTCTAAGCTGCACATATTAACCCTTTATATATGTGTGTCTCTCATATCCCCCTCTCCCTTCTCCCCTCTAAGCTGCACATATTAACCCTTTATATATGTGACAGTGTCTCTCATATCCCCCTCTCCCTTCTCCCCTCTAAGCTGCACATATTAACCCTTTATATATGTGTGTCTCTCATATATCCCTCTCCCTTCTCCCCTCTAAGCTGCACATATTAACCCTTTATATATGTGACAGTTTCTCCAATATCCCCCTCTCCCTTCTCCCCTCTAAGCTGCACATAGTAACACTTTATATATGTGACAGTGTCTCCCATATCCCCCTCTCCCTTCTCCCCTCTAAGCTGCACATATTAACCCTTTATATATGTGACAGTGTCTCTCATATCCCCCTCTCCCTTCTCCCCTCTAAGCTGCACATATTAACCCTTTATATATGTGACAGTGTCTCTCATATCCCCCTCTCCCTTCTCCCCTCTAAGCTGCACATATTAACCCTTTATATATGTGACAGTGTCTCTCATATCCCCCTCTCCCTCTCCCCTCTAAGCTGCACATATTAACCCTTTATATATGTGACAGTGTCTCTCATATCCCCCTCTCCCTTCTCCCCTCTAAGCTGCACATATTAATCCTTTATATATGTGACAGTGTCTCTCATATCCCCCTCTCCCCTCTCCCCTCTAAGCTGTACATATTAACCCTTTATATATGTAACAGTGTCTCTCATATCCCCCTCTCCCTTCTCTCCTCTAAGCTGCACATATTAACCCTTTATACATGTGACAGTGTCTCTCATATCCCCCTCTCCCTTCTCCCCTCTAAGCTGCACATATTAACCCTTTATATATGTGACAGTGTCTCTCATATCCCCCTCTCCCTTCTCCCCTCTAAGCTGCACATATTAACCCTTTATATATGTGTGTCTCTCATATCCCCCTCTCCCTTCTCCCCTCTAAGCTGCACATATTACCCTTTATATATGTGTGACAGTGTCTCTCATATCCCCCTCTCCCTTCTCCCCTCTAAGCTGCACATATTAACCCTTTATATATGTGACAGTGTCCCTCATATCCCCCTCTCCCTTCTCCCCTCTAAGCTGCACATATTAACCCTTTATATATGTGACAGTGTCTCTCATATCCCCCTCTCCCTTCTCCCCTCTAAGCTGCACATATTAACCCTTTATATATGTGTGACAGTTTCTCCCATATCCCCCTCTCCCTTCTCCCCTCTAAGCTGCACATATTAACCCTTTATATATGTGACAGTGTCCCTCATATCCCCCTCTCCCTTCTCCCCTCTAAGCTGAACATATTAACCCTTTATATATGTGACAGTGTCTCTCATATCCCCCTCTCCCTTCTTTCCTCTAAGCTGCACATATTAACCCTTTATACATGTGACAGTGTCTCCCATATCCCCCTCTCCCTTCTCCCCTCTAAGCTGCACATATTAACCCTTTATACATGTGACAGTGTCTCTCATATCCCCCTCTCCCTTCTCCCCTCTAAGCTGCACATATTAACCCTTTATATATGTGACAGTGTCTCTCATATCCCCCTCTCCCTTCTCTCCTCTAAACTGCACATATTAACCCTTTATATATGTGACAGTGTCTCTCATATCCCCCTCTCCCTTCTCTCCTCTAAACTGCACATATTAACCCTTTTATATGTGACAGTGTCTCTCATATCCCCCTCTCCCTTCTTTCCTCTAAGCTGCACATATTAACCCTTTATACATGTGACAGTGTCTCCCATATCCCCCTCTCCCTTCTCCCCTCTAAGCTGCACATATTAACCCTTTATACGTGTGACAGTGTCTCTCATATCCCCCTCTCCCTTCTTTCCTCTAAGCTGCACATATTAACCCTTTATACATGTGACAGTGTCTCCCATATCCCCCTCTCCCTTCTCTCCTCTAAGCTGCACATATTAACCCTTTATATATGTGACAGTGTCTCCCATATCCCCCTCTCCCTTCTCCCCTCGAAGCTGCACATATTAACCTATTATATATGTGACAGTGTCTCTCATATCCCCCTCTCCCTTCTCTCCTCTAAGCTGCACATATTAACCCTTTATATATGTGACAGTGTCTCCCACATCCCCCTCTCCCTTCTCCCCTCTAAGCTGCGCATATTAACCCTTTATATATGTGACAGTGCCTCTCATATCCCCCTCTCCCTTCTCCCCTCTAAGCTGCACATATTAACCCTTTATATATGTGACAGTGTCTCTCATATCCCCCTTTCCCTTCTCTCCTCTAAGCTGCACATATTAACCCTTTATATATGTGACAGTGTCTCTCATATCCCCCTCTCCCTTCTCCCCTCTAAGCTGCACATATTAACCCTTTATATATGTGACAGTGTCTCTCATATCCCCCTCTCCCTTCTCTCCTCTAAGCTGCACATATTAACCCTTTATATATGTGACAGTGTCTCCCACATCCCCCTCTCCCTTCTCTCCTCTAAGCTGCACATATTAACCCTTTATATATGTGACAGTGTCTCCCATATCCCCCTCTCCCTTCTCTCCTCTAAGCTGCACATATTAACCCTTTATATATGTGACAGTGTCTCCCATATCCCCCTCTCCCTTCTCCCCTCGAAGCTGCACATATTAACCCTTTATATATGTGACAGTGTCTCTCATATCCCCCTCTCCCTTCTCCCCTCTAAGCTGCACATATTAACCCTTTATATATGTGACAGTGTCTCTCATATCCCCCTCTCCCTTCTCTCCTCTAAGCTGCACATATTAACCCTTTATATATGTGACAGTGTCTCTCATATCCCCCTCTCCCTTCTCTCCTCTAAGCTGCACATATTAACCCTTTATATATGTGACAGTGTCTCTCATATCCCCCTCTCCCTTCTCTCCTCTAAGCTGCACATATTAACCCTTTATATATGTGACAGTGTCTCCCACATCCCCCTCTCCCTTCTCCCCTCTAAGCTGCGCATATTAACCCTTTATATATGTGACAGTGTCTCTCATATCCCCCTCTCCCTTCTCCCCTCTAAGCTGCACATATTAACCCTTTATATATGTGACAGTGTCTCTCATATCCCCCTCTCCCTTCTCTCCTCTAAGCTGCACATATGAACCCTTTATATATGTGACAGTGTCTCTCATATCCCCCTCTCCCTTCTCCCCTCTAAGCTGCGCATATTAACCCTTTATATATGTGACAGTGTCTCTCATATCCCCCTCTCCCTTCTCTCCTCTAAGCTGCACATATTAACCCTTTATATATGTGACAGTGTCTCTCATATCCCCCTCTCCCTTCTCCCCTCTAAGCTGCACATATTAACCCTTTATATATGTGTGTCTCTCATATCCCCCTCTCCCTTCTCTCCTCTAAGCTGCACATATTAACCCTTTATATATGTGACAGTTTCTCCCATATCCCCCTCTCCCTTCTCTCCTCTAAGCTGCACATATTAACCCTTTATATATGTGACAGTGTCTCTCATATCCCCCTCTCCCTTCTCTCCTCTAAGCTGCACATATTAACCCTTTATATATGTGACAGTGTCTCTCATATCCCCCTCTCCCTTCTCCCCTCTAAGCTGCACATATTAACCCTTTATATATGTGACAGTGTCTCTCATATCCCCCTCTCCCTTCTCCCCTCTAAGCTGCACATATTAACCCTTTATATATGTGACAGTGTCTCTCATATCCCCCTCTCCCTTCTCCCCTCTCAGCTGCACATATTAACCCTTTATATATGTGACAGTGTCTCTCATATCCCCCTCTCCCTTCTCCCCTCTAAGCTGCACATATTAACCCTTTATATATGTGACAGTGTCTCTCATATCCCCCTCTCCCTTCTCCCCTCTAAGCTGCACATATTAACCCTTTATATATGTGACAGTGTCTCTCATATCCCCCTCTCCCTTCTCCCCTCTAAGCTGCACATATTAACCCTTTATATATGTGACAGTTTCTCCCATATCCCCCTCTCCCTTCTCCCCTCTAAGCTGCACATATTAACAATTTATATATGTGACAGTGTCTCTCATATCCCCCTCTCCCTTCTCTCCTCTAAGCTGCACATATTAACCCTTTATATATGTGACAGTGTCTCTCATATCCCCCTCTCCCCTCTCCCCTCTAAGCTGCACATATTAACCCTTTATATATGTGACAGTGTCCCTCATATTCCCCTCTCCCTTCTCTCCTCTAAGCTGCACATATTAACCCTTTATATATGTGACAGTGTCTCTCATATCCCCCTCTCCCTTCTCTCCTCTAAGCTGCACATATTAACCCTTTATATATGTGACAGTATCTACCATATCCCTCTCTCCCTTCTCCCCTCTAAGCTGCACATATTAACCCTTTATATATGTGACAGTGTCTCTCATATCCCCCTCTCCCTTCTCCCCTCTAAGCTGCGCATATTAACCCTTTATATATGTGACAGTGTCTCTCATATCCCCCTCTCCCTTCTCCCCTCTAAGCTGCACATATTAACCCTTTATATATGTGACAGTGTCTCTCATATCCCCCTCTCCCTTCTCCCCTCTAAGCTGCACATATTAACCCTTTATATATGTGACAGTGTCTCTCATATCCCCCTCTCCCTTCTCTCCTCTAAGCTGCACATATTAACCCTTTATATATGTGACAGTTTCTCTCATATTCCCTTCTCCCTTCTCTCCTCTAAGCTGCACATATTAACCCTTTATATATGTGACAGTGTCTCTCATATCCCCCTCTCCCTTCTCCCCTCTAAGCTGCACATATTAACCCTTTATATATGTGACAGTGTCTCTCATATCCCCCTCTCCCTTCCCCCCTCTAAGCTGCACATATTAACCCTTTATATATGTGACAGTGTCTCTCATATCCCCCTCTCCCTTCTCCCCTCTAAGCTGCATATATTAACCCTTTATATATGTGACAGTGTCTCTCATATCCTCCTCTCCCTTCTCCCCTCTAAGCTGCACATATTAACCCTTTATATATGTGTGTCTCTCATATCCCCCTCTCCCTTCTCTCCTCTAAGCTGCACATATTAACCCTTTATATATGTGACAGTTTCTCCCATATCCCCCTCTCCCTTCTCTCCTCTAAGCTGCACATATTAACCCTTTATATATGTGACAGTGTCTCTCATATCCCCCTCTCCCTTCTCTCCTCTAAGCTGCACATATTAACCCTTTATATATGTGACAGTGTCTCTCATATCCCCCTCTCCCTTCTCCCCTCTAAGCTGCACATATTAACCCTTTATATATGTGACAGTGTCTCTCATATCCCCCTCTCCCTTCTCCCCTCTAAGCTGCACATATTAACCCTTTATATATGTGACAGTGTCTCTCATATCCCCCTCTCCCTTCTCCCCTCTCAGCTGCACATATTAACCCTTTATATATGTGACAGTGTCTCTCATATCCCCCTCTCCCTTCTCCCCTCTAAGCTGCACATATTAACCCTTTATATATGTGACAGTGTCTCTCATATCCCCCTCTCCCTTCTCCCCTCTAAGCTGCACATATTAACCCTTTATATATGTGACAGTGTCTCTCATATCCCCCTCTCCCTTCTCCCCTCTAAGCTGCACATATTAACCCTTTATATATGTGACAGTTTCTCCCATATCCCCCTCTCCCTTCTCCCCTCTAAGCTGCACATATTAACCCTTTATATATGTGACAGTTTCTCCCATATCCCCCTCTCCCTTCTCCCCTCTAAGCTGCACATATTAACAATTTATATATGTGACAGTGTCTCTCATATCCCCCTCTCCCTTCTCTCCTCTAAGCTGCACATATTAACCCTTTATATATGTGACAGTGTCTCTCATATCCCCCTCTCCCCTCTAAGCTGCACATATTAACCCTTTATATATGTGACAGTATCTACCATATCCCTCTCTCCCTTCTCCCCTCTAAGCTGCACATATTAACCCTTTATATATGTGACAGTGTCTCTCATATCCCCCTCTCCCTTCTCCCCTCTAAGCTGCGCATATTAACCCTTTATATATGTGACAGTGTCTCTCATATCCCCCTCTCCCTTCTCTCCTCTAAGCTGCACATATTAACCCTTTATATATGTGACAGTGTCTCTCATATCCCCCTCTCCCTTCTCCCCTCTAAGCTGCACATATTAACCCTTTATATATGTGACAGTGTCTCTCATATCCCCCTCTCCCTTCTCCCCTCTAAGCTGCACATATTAACCCTTTATATATGTGACAGTGTCTCTCATATCCCCCTCTCCCTTCTCTCCTCTAAGCTGCACATATTAACCCTTTATATATGTGACAGTTTCTCTCATATCCCCTTCTCCCTTCTCTCCTCTAAGCTGCACATATTAACCCTTTATATATGTGACAGTGTCTCTCATATCCCCCTCTCCCTTCTCCCCTCTAAGCTGCACATATTAACCCTTTATATATGTGACAGTGTCTCTCATATCCCCCTCTCCCTTCCCCCCTCTAAGCTGCACATATTAACCCTTTATATATGTGACAGTGTCTCTCATATCCCCCTCTCCCTTCTCCCCTCTAAGCTGCATATATTAACCCTTTATATATGTGACAGTGTCTCTCATATCCCCCTCTCCCTTCTCCCCTCTAAGCTGCACATATTAACCCTTTATATATGTGACAGTGTCTCTCATATCCCCCTCTCCCTTCTCTCCTCTAAGCTGCACATATTAACCCTTTATATATGTGACAGTTTCTCTCATATCCCCCTCTCCCTTCTCTCCTCTAAGCTGAACATATTAACCCTTTATATATGTGACAGTGTCTCTCATATCCCCCACTCCCTTCTACCCTCTAAGCTGCACATATTAACCCTTTATATATGTGACAGTGTCTCTCATATCCCCCTCTCCCTTCTCCCCTCTAAGCTGCACATATTAACCCTTTATATATGTGACAGTGTCTCTCATATCCCCCTCTCCCTTCTCCCCTCTAAGCTGCACATATTAACCCTTTATATATGTGACCGTGTCTCTCATATCCCCCTCTCCCTTCTCCCCTCTAAGCTGCACATATTAACCCTTTATATATGTGACAGTTTCTCCCATATCCCCCTCTCCCTTCTCCCCTATAAGCTGCACATATTAACCCTTTATATATGTGACAGTGTCTCTCATATCCCCCTCTCCCTTCTCTCCTCTAAGCTGCACATATTAACCCTTTATATATGTGACAGTGTCTCTCATATCCCCCTCTCCCCTCTCCCCTCTAAGCTGCACATATTAACCCTTTATATATGTGACAGTGTCCCTCATATCCCCCTCTCCCTTCTCTCCTCTAAGCTGCACATATTAACCCTTTATATATGTGACATTGTCTCTCATATCCCCCTCTCCCTTCTCTCTTCTCTAAGCTGCACATATTAACCCTTTATATATGTGACAGTGTCTCTCATATCCCCCTCTCCCGTCTCTCCTCTAAGCTGCACATATTAACCCTTTATATATGTGACAGTGTCCCTCATATCCCCCTCTCCCTTCTCTCCTCTAAGCTGCACATATTAACCCTTTATATATGTGACATTGTCTCTCATATCCCCCTCTCCCTTCTCTCTTCTCTAAGCTGCACATATTAACCCTTTATATATGTGACAGTGTCTCTCATATCCCCCTCTCCCTTCTCCCCTCTAAGCTGCACATATTAACCCTTTATATATGTGACAGTGTCTCTCATATCCCCCTCTCCCTTCTACCCTCTAAGCTGCACATATTAACCCTTTATATATGTGACAGTGTCTCCCATATCCCCCTCTCCCTTCTCCCCTCTAAGCTGCGCATATTAACCCTTTATATATGTGACAGTGTCTCTCATATCCCCCTCTCCCGTCTCTCCTCTAAGCTGCACATATTAACCCTTTATATATGTGACAGTGTCTCTCATATCCCCCTCTCCCTTCTACCCTCTAAGCTGCACATATTAACCCTTTATATATATGACAGTGTCTCCCATATACCCCTCTCCCTTCTCCCCTCTAAGCTGCACATATTAACCCTTTATATATGTGACAGTCTCCCATATCCCCCTCTCCCTTCTCCCCTCTAAGCTGCACATATTAACCCTTTATATATGTGACAGTCTCCCATATCCCCCTCTCCCTTCTCCCCTCTAAGCTGCACATATTAACCCTTTATATATATATATATATATATATATATATATATATATATATATATATATATATATATATATATGTGACAGTGTCTCTCATATCCCCCTCTCCCTTCTCTCCTCTAAGCAGCACATATTAACCCTTTATATATGTGACAGTGTCTCTCATATCCCCCTCTCCCTTCTCTCCTCTAAGCTGCACATATTAACCCTTTATATGTGTGACAGTTTCTCTCATATCCACCTCTCCCTTCTCCCCTCTAAGCTGCACATATTAACCCTTTATATAACATGCTGCTGCTAATACCTCTCCCTTTAAACCCTAACATCCCGCTACCAATACCTCTCCCTATACACCCTAACACCCCGCTGCTAATACCTCTCCCTATACACCCTAACACCCCGCTGCTAATACCTCTCCCTATAAACCCCAATATCCCGCTGCTAATACCTCTCCCTATACACCCTAACATCCCGTTGCTAATACCTCTCCCTATACACCCTAACACCCGCTGCTAATACCTCTCCCTATACACCCTAACATCCCAATGCTAATACCTCTCCCTATACACCCTAACACCCTGCTGCTAATACCTCTCCCTGTACACCCTAACACCCTGCTGCTAATACCTCTCCCTATACACCCTAACTTCCTGCTGCTAATACCTCCCCCTATACACCCTAACATCCCGCTGCTAATACCTCTCCCTATACACCCTAACACCCCGCTGCTAATACCTCTCCCTATACACCCTATCTTCCTGCTCCTAATACCTCCCCCTATACACCCTAACATCCCGCTGCTAATACCTCTCCCTATACACCCTAACACCCCGCTGCTAATACCTCTCCCTATACACCCTAACACCCTGCTGCTAATACCTCTCCCTCTACACCCTAACGTCCTGCTGCTAATACCTCTTCCTATACACCCTAACACCCCGCTGCTAATACCTCTCCCTATACACCCTAACACCCTGCTGCTAATACCTCTCCCTCTACACCCTAACGTCCTGCTGCTAATACCTCTCCCTATACACCCTAACACCCTGTTGCTAATTCCTCTCCCTATACACCCTAACACCCCGCTGCTAATACCTCTCCCTATACACCCTAACTTCCTGCTGCTAATACCTCTCCCTATACACCCTAACTTCCTGCTGCTAATACCTCTCCCTATACACCCTAACGTCCCGCTGCTAATACCTCTCCCTATACACCCTAACTTCCTGCTGCTAATACCTCTCCCTATACACCCTAACGTCCCGCTGCTAATACCTCTCCCTATACACCCTAACACCCCGCTGCTAATACCTCTCCCTATACACCCTAACACCCTGCTGCTAATACCTCTCCCTATACACCCTAACACCCCGCTGCTAATACCTCTCCCTATACACCCTAACATCCCGTTGATAATACCTCTCCCAATACACAATAACTTCCTGCTGCTAATACCTCTCCCTATACACCCTAACGTCCTGCTGCTAATACCTGTCCCTATACACCCTAACATCCCACTGCTAATACCTCTCCCTATACATCCTAACATCCCGCTGCCAATACCTCTCCCTATACACCCTAACACCCCGCTGCTAATACCTCTCCTATACACCCTAACACCCTGCTGCTAATACCTCTCCCTATACACCCTAACATCCCGCTGCTAATACCTCTCCTATACACCCTAACACCCTGCTGCTAATACCTCTCCCTATACACCCTAACACCCTGCTGCTAATACCTCTCCCTATACACCCTAACACCCCGCTGCTAATACCTCTCCCTATAAACCCTAACACCCCGCTGCTAATACCTCTCCCTATACACCCTAACTTCCTGCTGCTAATACCTCTCTAACACCCCGCTGCTAATACCTCTCCCTATACACCCTAACACCCCGCTGCTAATACCTCTCCCTATACACCCTAACACCCCGCTGCTAATACCTCTCCCTATACACCCTAACATCCCGCTGATAATACCTCTCCCTATACACCCTAACACCCCGCTGCTAATACCTCTCCCTATACACCCTAACTTCCTGCTGCTAATACCTCTCCCTATACACCCTAACACCCTGCTGCTAATATCTCTCCCTATACACCCTAACACACCGCTGCTAATACCTCTCTATACACCCTAACACCCCGCTGCTAATACCTCTCCCTATACACCCTAACACCCCGCTACTAATACCTCTCCCTATACACCCTAACATCCCGCTGCTAATACCTCTCCCTATACACCCTAACATCCCGCTGCTAATACCTCTCCCTATACAGCCTAACATCCCGCTGCTAATACCTCTCCCTATACACCCTAACACCCCGCTGCTAATACCTCTCCCTATACACCCTAACACCCCACTAATAATACCTCTCTCTATACACCCTAACACCCTGCTGCTAATACCTCTCTCTATACACCCTAACACCCCGCTGCTAATACCTTTCTCTATACACCCTAACACCCTGCTGCTAATACCTCTCCCTATACACCCTAACATCCTGCTGCTAATACCTCCCCCTTTACACCCTAACATCCTCCTGCTAATACCTCTCCCTATACACCCTAACACCCTGCTGCTAATACCTCTCCCTATACACCCTAACACCCCGCTGCTAATACCTCTCCCTATACACCCTAACATCCCGCTACGAATACCTCTCCCTATACACCCTAACACCCCGCTGCTAATACCTCTCCCTATACACCCTAACACCCCACTAATAATACCTCTCTCTATACACCCTAACACCCTGCTGCTAATACCTCTCCCTATACACCCTAACACCCTGCTGCTAATACCTTTCCCTATACACCCTAACACCCTGCTGCTAATACCTCTCCCTATACACCCTAACACCCCGCTGCTAATACCTCTCCCTCTACACCCTAACGTCCTGCTGCTAATACCTCTCCCTATACACCCTAACACCCCGCTGCTAATACCTCTCCCTATACACCCTAACACCCCGCTGCTAATACCTCTCCCTATACACCCTAACACCCCGCTACGAATACCTCTCCCTATACACCCTAACATCCCGCTGCTAATACCTCTCCCTATACATCCTAACATCCCGATGCTAATACCTCTCCCTATACAACATAACACCCTGCTGCTAATACCTCTCCCTATACAACATAACACCCCGCTGCTAATACCTCCCCCTATACACCCTAACACCCTCCTGCTAATACCTCTCTCTATACACCCTAACATCCCGCTGCTAATACCTATCCCTATACACGCTAACATCCTGCTGCTAATACCTCTCCCTATACACCCTAACACCCCGCTGCTAATACCTCTCCCTATACACCCTAACACCCCGCTGCTAATACCTCTCCCTATACACCCTAACATCCCGCTGCTAATACCTCTCCTTATACACCCTAACACCCCGCTGCTAATACCTCCCCCTATACACCCTAACATCCTCCTACTAATACCTCTCCCTATACACCCCAACACCACGCTGCTAATACCTCTCCCTATACACCCTAACACCCCGCTAATATCTCTCCCTATACACCCTAACATCCCGCTGCTAATACCTCTTCCTATACACCCTAACATCCCGCTGCTAATACCTCTCCCTATACACCCTAACATCCTGCTGCTAATACCTCTCCCTATACACCCTAACACCCCGCTGCTAATACCTCCCCCTATACACCCTAACATCCTCCTGCTAATACCTCTCTCTATACACCCTAACACCCCGCTGCTAATACCTCTCCCTATACACCCTAACATCCCGCTGCTAATACCACTCCCTATACACCCTAACACCCCGCTAATATCTCTCCCTATACACCCTAACACCATGCTGCTAATACCTCTCCCTATACACCCTAACACCCTGCTGCTAATACCTCGCCCTATACACCCTAACATCCTCCTGCTAATACCTCTCCCTATACACCCTAACACCCTGCTGCTAATACCTCTCCCTATACACCCTAACACCCCGCTGCTAATACCTCTCCCTATACACCCTAACATCCCGCTGCTAATACCTCTCCCTATACACCCTAACACCCGCTGCTAATACCTCCCCCTATACACCCTAACATCCTCCTACTAATACCTCTCCCTATACACCCCAACACCACGCTGCTAATACCTCTCCCTATACACCCTAACACCCCGCTAATATCTCTCCCTATACACCCTAACATCCCGCTGCTAATACCTCTCCCTATACACCCTAACATCCTGCTGCTAATACCTCTCCCTATACACCCTAACACCCCGCTGCTAATACCTCCCCCTATACACCCTAACATCCTCCTGCTAATACCTCTCTCTATACACCCTAACACCCCGCTGCTAATACCTCTCCCTATACACCCTAACATCCCGCTGCTAATACCTCTCCCTATACACCCTAACACCCCACTGATATCTCTCCCTATACACCCTAACATCCCGCTAATATCTCTCCCTATACACCCTAACACCCCGCTGCTAATACCTCTCCCTATTCACCCTAACACCCCGCTGCTAATACCTCTCCCTATACACCCTAACACCCCGCTACGAATACCTCTCCCTATACACCCTAACATCCCGCTGCTAATACCTCTCCCTATACATCCTAACATCCCGATGCTAATACCTCTCCCTATACAACATAACACCCTGCTGCTAATACCTCTCCCTATACAACATAACACCCCGCTGCTAATACCTCCCCCTATACACCCTAACACCCTCCTGCTAATACCTCTCTCTATACACCCTAACATCCCGCTGCTAATACCTATCCCTATACACGCTAACATCCTGCTGCTAATACCTCTCCCTATACACCCTAACACCCCGCTGCTAATACCTCTCCCTATACACCCTAACACCCCGCTGCTAATACCTCTCCCTATACACCCTAACATCCCGCTGCTAATACCTCTCCTTATACACCCTAACACCCCGCTGCTAATACCTCCCCCTATACACCCTAACATCCTCCTACTAATACCTCTCCCTATACACCCCAACACCACGCTGCTAATACCTCTCCCTATACACCCTAACACCCCGCTAATATCTCTCCCTATACACCCTAACATCCCGCTGCTAATACCTCTTCCTATACACCCTAACATCCCGCTGCTAATACCTCTCCCTATACACCCTAACATCCTGCTGCTAATACCTCTCCCTATACACCCTAACACCCCGCTGCTAATACCTCCCCCTATACACCCTAACATCCTCCTGCTAATACCTCTCTCTATACACCCTAACACCCCGCTGCTAATACCTCTCCCTATACACCCTAACATCCCGCTGCTAATACCACTCCCTATACACCCTAACACCCCGCTAATATCTCTCCCTATACACCCTAACACCATGCTGCTAATACCTCTCCCTATACACCCTAACACCCTGCTGCTAATACCTCGCCCTATACACCCTAACATCCTCCTGCTAATACCTCTCCCTATACACCCTAACACCCTGCTGCTAATACCTCTCCCTATACACCCTAACACCCCGCTGCTAATACCTCTCCCTATACACTCTAACATCCCGCTGCTAATACCTCTCCCTATACACCCTAACACCCCGCTGCTAATACCTCCCCCTATACACCCTAACATCCTCCTACTAATACCTCTCCCTATACACCCCAACACCACGCTGCTAATACCTCTCCCTATACACCCTAACACCCCGCTAATATCTCTCCCTATACACCCTAACATCCCGCTGCTAATACCTCTCCCTATACACCCTAACATCCTGCTGCTAATACCTCTCCCTATACACCCTAACACCCCGCTGCTAATACCTCCCCCTATACACCCTAACATCCTCCTGCTAATACCTCTCTCTATACACCCTAACACCCCGCTGCTAATACCTCTCCCTATACACCCTAACATCCCGCTGCTAATACCTCTCCCTATACACCCTAACACCCCACTAATATCTCTCCCTATACACCCTAACATCCCGCTAATATCTCTCCCTATACACCCTAACATCCTGCTGCTAATACCTCTCCCTATACACCCTAACATTCTGCTGCTAATACCTCTCACTATACACCCTAACACCCCGCTGCTAATACCTCTCCCTATACACCCTAATACCCCGCTGCTAATACCTCTCTCTATATACCCTAACACCCTGCCGCTAATACCTCTCCCTATACACCCTAACATCCCGCTGCTAATACCTCTCCCTATACACCCTAACATCCCGCTGCTAATACCTCTCCCTATACACCCTAACATCCTGCTGCTAATACCTCCCCTATACACCCTAACACCCCGCTGCTAATACCTCTACCTATACACCCAAACATCCGGCTGCTAATACCTCTCCCTATACACCCTAACATCCCGCTGCGAATATCTCTCCCTATACACCCTAACACCCCGCTGCTAATACCTCTCCCTATACACCCTAACACCCCGCTGCTAAAACCTCTCCCTATACACCCTAACACCCCGCTGCTAATACCTCTCCCTATACACCCTAACACCCTGCCGCTAATACCTCTCCCTATACACCCTAATGCCCCGCTGCTAATACCTCTCCCTATACACCCTAATAACACCCCGCTGCTAATACCTCTCCCTATACACCCTAACACCCCGCTGCTAATACCTCTCCCTATACACCCTAACATCCTGCTGCTAATAACTCTCCCTATACACCCTAACACCCCGCTGCTAATACCCCTCCCTATACACCCTAACATCCGGCTGGCATTCCGCATAGCTATGTTACATATTTAGGATTATAAACCCATTAATCTTCTCAGAAGCCATATGGATTACCCGGAATGACACCAGAACCACGCCAGGGGACCCTTGTTCCATCCCGGAAATGGCTTCCATTTACAACCGCCGGCTGCAACCCCCTTAACCCTCCTCCCCTCCCTCTTCTGCCCTTCCAGGAAGCGCAATGGACGCAGAAATAACTCCGGTGACTCAAAATTCAAAATAAATAAACTGAGACTCCTACCCAGAGGGTCTCTCCCACCCAGAGGGTCTCTCCCACCCAGAGGGTCTTTCCTACCCAGAGGGTCTCTCCTACCCAGAGGGTCTCTCCCACCCAGAGGGTCTCTCCCATCCAGAGGGTCTCTCCTACCCAGAGGGTCTCTCCCCCCCAGAGGGTCTCTCCCCCCCAGAGGGTCTCTCCCACCCAGAGGGTCTTTCCTACCCAGAGGGTCTTTCCTACCCAGAGGGTCTCTCCTACCCAGAGGGTCTCTCCCATTCAGAGGGTCTCTCCCACCCAGAGGGTCTCTCCCTCCCAGAGGGTCTCTCCCTCCCAGAGGGTCTCTCCCACCCAGAGGGTCTCTCCCACCCAGAGGGTCTCTCCCTCCCAGAGGGTCTCTCCCACCCAGAGGGTCTCTCCCACCCAGAGGGTCTCTCCCACCCAGAGGGTCTCTCCTACCCAGAGGGTCTCTCCCACCCAGAGGGTCTCTCCCACCCAGAGGGTCTCTCCTACCCAGAGGGTATCTCCCACCCGATGGGTCTCTCCCACCCAGAGGGTCTCTCCTACCTAAAGGGTCTCTCCTACCCAGAGGGTCTCTCCCCCCCAGAGGGTCTCTCCCCCCCAGAGGGTCTCTCCCCCCCAGAGGGTCTCTCCTACCTAGAGGTTCTCTCCTACCCAGAGGGTCTCTCCCACCCAGAGGGTCTCTCCCACCCAGAGGGTCTCTCCTACCTAGAGGGTCTCTCCCACCCAGAGGGTCTCTCCCACCCAGAGGGTCTCTCCCGCCCAGAGGGTCTCTCCTACCCAGAGGGTCTCTCCCGCCCAGAGGGTCTCTCCTACCTAGAGGGTCTCTCCCACCCAGAGGGTCTCTCCCACCCAGAGGGTCTCTCCCGCCCAGAGGGTCTCTCCCACCCAGAGGGTCTCTCCTACCTAGAGGGTCTCTCCTACCCAGAGGGTCTCTCCTACCCAGAGGATCTCTCCTACCCAGAGGGTCTCTCCTACCCAGAGGGTCTCTCCCACCCAGAGGGTCTCTCCTACCCAGAGGATCTCTCCTACCCAGAGGGTCTCTCCTACCCAGAGGGTCTCTCCTACCTAGAGGTTCTCTCCTACCTAGAGGTTCTCTCCTACCTAGAGGTTCTCTCCTACCCAGAGGGTCTCTCCTACCCAGAGGGTCTCTCCTACCTAGAGGTTCTCTCCTACCCAGAGGGTCTCTCCTACCTAGAGTGTCTCTCCTACCCAGAGGGTCTCTCCCGCCCAGAGGGTCTCTCCCATCCAGAGGGTCTCTCCCACCCAGAGGTTCTCTCCTACCCAGAGGGTCTCTCCTATCCAGAGGGTCTCTCCCAGCCAGAGGGTCTCTCCCACCCAGAGAGTCTCTCCCCCCCAGAGGGTCTCTCCCGCCCAGAGGGTCTCTCCCGCCCAGAGGGTCTCTCCCGCCCAGAGGGTCTCTCCCGCCCAGAGGGTCTCTCCCACCCAGAGGGTCTCTCCCCCCCAGAGGGTCTCTCCCCCCCAGAGGGTCTCTCCCCCCCAGAGGCTCTCTCCTACCTAGAGGTTCTCTCCTACCCAGAGGGTCTGTCCCACCCAGAGGGTCTCTCCCACCCAGAGGGTCTCTCCTACCTAGAGGGTCTCTCCTACCCAGAGGGTCTCTCCTACCCAGAGGGTCTCTCCTACCCAGAGGATCTCTCCTACCCAGAGGGTCTCTCCCACCCAGAGGGTCTCTCCCACCCAGAGGGTCTCTCCTACCTAGAGGGTCTCTCCTACCCAGAGGGTCTCTCCTACCCAGAGGGTCTCTCCTACCCAGAGGGTCTCTCCCACCCAGAGGGTCTCTACCACCCATAGGGTCTCTCCTACCCAGAGGGTCTCTCCTACCCAGAGGGTCTCTCCCCCCCGTAGTGCGTGTTCGTGCCGGGATGGGGGGGGGAGGGCTGCATGGGATCATTGGTAATCATTCCGTACACTCTCCCTGCCTGCGGCAAACCCCCCCCCCCCACCGTGCGGCAAACAAACACACATCACTTGTGTGACACAGGGAGACCACCCGTGACCCCCGCCCTGATTACAGTGACCCCCCCCCCCCACACCGTGCGGCAAACACACACACATCACTTGTGTGACACAGGGAGACCCCCCGGGACCCCCGCCCTGATTACAGTGACCCCCCCACCGTGCGGCAAACACACACACATCACTTGTGTGACACGGGAGACCCCCCGGGACCCCCGCCCTGATTACAGTGACCCCCCCACCGTGCGGCAAACACACACACATCACTTGTGTGACACAGGGAGACCCCCCGGGACCCCCGCCCTGATTACAGTGACCCCCCCCACCATGCGGCAAACACACACACATCACTTGTGTGACACAGGGAGACCCCCCGGGACCCCCGCCCTGATTACAGTGACCCCCCCCCCCCCAACCGTGCAGCCCATATCCAAGTGGCCCATTATAAGTGGCATGATTACTGAACAACTGAAGTTTAAAAGGAAGTTCAAAAGAAGTGAGGAAGAAGTGGACACCCCCAACTGGCCCTGATTCCTGCATTTGAACTACGCTGGAAAGGAGAATATCATCTATACCAGACTGCATCATTACTGCTGTGATGCTGCCTTTACCATTTATATTTGCTGTGACTTCACTTCTTCTCAAATTATGCACTTCTTTCTACCAGCCTCATCATGTCTCTGACTCTGTCCATATATCTCCATCTCTCCTTCCTTCCCCACTTCTCAGCTCACATGAACTCCTTTCTTACGTGCGTCCTCTGACACCCCCACAGCTATATCCCCTGCACTAAAACACACCCCTACAAATCATCCTCACACATCCTCTTTCTATCCATGCTTCTCCTCCTTGCTTCTGGGGATATCTCTCCCAATCCTGGTCCCTGTCTTATTTCTACTTGCTCTCGTCCTCGCCTCCCACGTGCAACTTCTGCTCCTTCTGGTGTTAACCCCTCCAACCTCATACTCATCCCCTGCCACCCTCCCTCCTCTCTCCCTTTCTCCTGTGCCCTTTGGAATGCTCGCTCCCTCTCTAACAAGTTCCTCTCTGTGCATGACTTCTTTCTCTCTCACTCCCTGCTTCTCTTTGCTATAACTGAGACCTGGCTCACTCAGTCTGACTCTGCTCTGGAAGCTGCCCTCTCCTATGGTGGCCTTTCCTTCTCCCACGCCCTGATGGCAGGGGTGGAGGCGTGGGGCTCCTGCTCTCCTCTCTCTGCCGTTACCGAACCCTTCCTATTCCCCCTCTCTTGCTTTTCCCTTCTTTGAGGCTCACACTGTCCAGATCTTCTCTCCCTGTCCATGTGGCGGTCATCTATCGCCCACCTACCTCTACTCATCCCCCTTCTGCCTTTCTCTCTCACTTTGAATCCTGGCTCTCTTTCTTTCCCTCCTCAGACTCCCCTGTTCTTCTCCTTGGGGACTTCAATTGCCATTTTGATGACCCCTCTCTCCCTTGGCTTCCCGCTTTCTTTCTCTAACCTCTTCTTTTGGCCTTCAACAGTGGACTGCAGCCAGCACACACAAGGATGGCCACTACTTAGACCTGGTTTTCACTAAAAACTTCTCTCTCTCTGATTTCTCCATTTCTCCATTTCGTCTCTCTGACCATCACCTCATCTCATTCTCTCTATCTCGCTTCTCCCCTTCTCCACCTCCATCTACCCCCCGGTTCTGCAGAAACCTGCGCTCTATTCACTTACCTGACTTTGAGTCAACTTTAAGCTCCTCCCTCTCCTCTCTCAGCTGTGCTACAGACCCTGACAACCTGGTCAGAAACTACAACTCTGTCTTGTCCTCGTCTCTTGATCTACATGCCCCGCTTTCTCTCTGCCGCAGTCGCCCTTCTAACCCTAGACCCTGGCTAAATTCCCACACGCGCATGCTGCGTTCCTCCACTCGTTCCTCTGAACGCCTCTGGAGGAAATCTCATACTCTCGCAGACTTCCTTCACTACAAATTTACGCTATCCTGTTTCAACTCTGCCCTCTCGCAAGCTAAAACAAGCCTACTTTTCTGCACTAATCAACATGCACAAGTCTAACCCACGCCGACTGTTCTCTGTCTTTGATACTCTACTCAAACCACCCTCAGCTGCCTCTCCTTCCTCAATCTCCGCTCAGGACTTTGCTGACTATTTTAAGGAAAAGGTGGAATCCATACGGCAGAACATCCCCTCTGTTTCTTCCTCCCATCCTACACCTCTTCCTAACTCTCCTCCTGCCTTCCTTGACTCTTTTCCACTGTCTCAGAGGAGGATGTGTCGCTGTTGATTGCCTCTTCTCCCTCTACCACTTGCCCTCTTGACCTCATTCCCTCCCATCTCCTAAAACCTCTAGCTCCTACTATAATCCCTACGCTCACACACATTTTTAACTCCTCCCTCTGCTCTGGAACCTTTCCAACCTCCTTCAAACATACAACAGTCATACCATTACTCAAAAATAGCAAGCTTGACCCTACCTGTCTTTCTAACTATCGACCTGTCTCCCTCCTGCCTTTTGCCTCTAAACTCCTTGAACGTCTTGTATTCTCTCGCTTGCTCCATTTTCTCAACACCTATTCTCTCCTAGACCCTCTACAATCTGGCTTCCGCACTGCTCACTCCACGGAAACAGCCCTCACTAAAATAACTGACGACCTCCATGCTGCGAAAGACAGAGGTCATTACACTCTGCTCATATTACTCGACCTCTCAGCAGCATTTGACACAGTGGACCACCCTCTTCTCCTCCACATTCTCCATACTCTAGGTATTCGGAACAAAGCTCTATCCTGGATCTCATCCTACCTCTCCCATCGTACTTTCAGTGTCTCTTCTGCTAACGCCTCCTCCTCCTCTATAGATCTCTCTGTGGGGGTATCCCAGGGCTCTGTCCTGGGACCTCTTCTCTTTTCTCTGTACACACTCTCTCTAGGTGACCTAATAACATCTTTTGGGTTTAATTATCACCTCTATGCCGACGACACACACAAATATACTTTTCAACACCTGACCTTACACCTGCTGTACAAACCAAAGTTTCTGAATGTCTCTCTGCTATATCACAATGGATGGCCATCCGCCGCCTTAAACTCAACATGTCTAAAACAGAGCTCCTCATACTTCCTCCCAAACCTGGCCCTACTACCTCCTTCCACATTACTGTTGGAACTACAATCATTCACCCAGTAGCCCAAGCACACTGTCTAGGGATCACACTCGACTCCTCTCTCACATTCGCCCCTCACATTCAAAACATTTCTAAAACTTGTCGCTTTTTCCTCCGCAATATAACAAAGATACGCCCTTTCCTCTGTTGCTCGACTGCTAAAACTCTGACTCAGGCCCTCATTCTCTCCCGTCTTGATTACTGTAACCTCCTACTGTCCGGCCTTCCTGCCTCTCACCTGTCTCCCCTACAATCTATCCTAAACGCTGCTGCCAGAATCACTCTTTCCTAAATCTGTCTCAGCATCTCCCCTCCTGAAATCCCTCTCCTGGCTTCCGATCAAATCCCGCATCTCACACTCCATTCTTCTCCTCACTTTTAAAGCTTTACACTCTTCTGCCCCTCCTTACATCTCATCCCTAATTTCTCGTTATGCACCATCCAGACTCTTGCGCTCTTCTCAAGGATGTCTTCTTTCTACCCCCTTTGTATCTAAAGCCCTCTTCCGCCTTAAACCTTTTTCACTGACTGCCCCACACCTCTGGAATGCCCTTCCCCTCAATATCCGACTAGCACCCTCTCTATCCACCTTTAAGACCCAACTTAAGACACACCTGCTTAAAGAAACATATGAATAGCACTGTGAACATTCTGAACACATGATACATAAAGCTTGGCCCCCTGCAGACGCACTTACCAGAACTCCCTCCTACTGTCTCTGTACGTTCTCCCTACCTACCAATTAGACTGTAAGCTCCTCGGGGCAGGGACTCCTCTTCCTTAATGTTACTTTTATGTCTAAAGCACTTATTCCCATGATCTGTTATTTATATTATCTGTAATTTATTTTATTACCACATGTATTACTACTGTGAAGCGCTATGTACATTAATGGCGCTATATAAATAAAGACATACAATACAATACCGTGCGGCAAACACACACACATCACTTGTGTGACACAGGGAGACCCCCCCCGGGACCCCGCCCTGATTACAGTGACCCCCCCCACCGTGCGGCAAACATACACACATCACTTGTGTGACACAGGGAGACCCCCCCGGGACCCCCGCCCTGATTACAGTGACCCCCCCACCGTGCGGCAAACACACACACATCACTTGTGTGACACAGGGAGACCCCCAGGTACCCCCGCCCTGATTAGAGTGACCACCCCCCCACCGTGCGGCAAACACACACACATCACTTGTGTGACACAGGGAGACCCCCCCCCCCCCGGGACCCCCGCCCTGATTAGAGTGACCACCCCCCCACCGTGCGACAAACACACACACATCACTTGTGTGACACAGGGAGACCCCCGGGACCCCCGCCCTGATTACAGTGACCACTCCACCGTGCGGCAAACACACACACATCACTTGTGTGACACAGGGAGACCCCCCGGGACCCCCGCCCTGATTACAGTGACCCCCCCCCCCCCCCACCATGCAGCAAACACACACACATCACTTGTGTGACACAGGGAGATCGCCCCGGGACCCCCGCCCTGATTACAGTGCCCCCCCCACCGTGCGGCAAACACACACACATCACTTGTGTGACACAGGGAGACCGCCCCGGGACCCCCGCCCTGATTACAGTGACCCCCCCACCGCGCAGCAAACACACACATCACTTGTGTGACACAGGGAGATCGCCCCGGGACCCCCACCCTGATTACAGTGACCCCCCCACCGCGCAGCAAACACACACATCACTTGTGTGACACAGGGAGATCGCCCCGGGACCCCCACTCTGATTACAGTGACCCCCCCACCGTGCAGCAAACACACACACATCACTTGTGTGACACAGGGAGATCGCCCCGGGACCCCCGCCCTGATTACAGAGACCCCCCCACCGTGCAGCAAACACACACACATCACTTGTGTGACACAGGGAGATCGCCTCGGGACCCCCGCCCTGATTACAGAGACCCCCCCACCGTGCAGCAAACACACACACATCACTTGTGTGACACAGGGAGATCGCCCCGGGACCCCCGCCCTGATTACAGTGACCCCCCCACCATGCAGCAAACACACACACATCACTTGTGTGACACAGGGAGATCCCCCCGGGACCCCCGCCCTGATTACAGTGACCCCCCCACCGCGCAGCAAACACACACACATCACTTGTGTGACACAGGGAGATCGCCTCGGGACCCCCGCCCTGATTACAGAGACCCCCCCACCGCGCAGCAAACACACACACATCACTTGTGTGAGCGCAGGGAGATCGCCCCGGGACCCCCGCCCTGATTACAGTGACCCCCCCCCCCCCCCCCCCCACCGTGCAGCAAACACACACATATCACTTTGTGTGACACAGGGAGATCGCCCCGGGACCCCCGCCCTGAATACAGTGACCCCCCCACCGCGCAGCAAACACACACATCACTTGTGTGACACAGGGAGATCGCCCCGGGACCCCCGCCCTGATTACAGTGACCCCCCCCACCGTGCAGCAAACACACACACATCACTTGTGTGACACAGGGAGATCGCCCCGGGACCCCCGCCCTGATTACAGTGACCCCCCCACCGCGCAGCAAACACACACACATCACTTGTGTGACACAGGGAGACCCCCCCGGGACCCCCGCCCTGATTACAGTGACCCCCCCACCGTGCAGCAAACACACACACATCACTTGTGTGACACAGGGAGATCGCCCCGGGACCCCCGCCCTGATTACAGTGACCCCCCCACCGTGCAGCAAACACACACACATCACTTGTGTGACACAGGGAGATCGCCCCGGGACCCCCGCCCTGATTACAGTGACCCCCCCACCGTGCGGCAAACACACACACATCACTTGTGTGACACAGGGAGACCCCCCGGGACCCCCGCCCTGATTACAGTGACCCCCCCACCGTGCAGCAAACACACACATCACTTGTGTGAGCGCAGGGAGATCCCCCCGGGACCCCCGCCCTGATTACAGTGACCCCCCCACCGTGCAGCAAACACACACACATCACTTGTGTGACACAGGGAGATCGCCCCGGGACCCCCGCCCTGATTACAGAGACCCCCCCACCGTGCAGCAAACACACACACATCACTTGTGTGACACAGGGAGATCGCCCCGGGACCCCCGCCCTGATTACAGTGCCCCCCCCACCGCGCAGCAAACACACACACATCACTTGTGTGACACAGGGAGACCCCCCCGGGACCCACGCCCTGATTACAGTGACCCCCCCCACCGTGCAGCAAACACACACACATCACTTGTGTGACACAGGGAGATCGCCCCGGGACCCCCGCCCTGATTACAGTGACCCCCCACCGCGCAGCAAACACACACACATCACTTGTGTGACACAGGGAGATCGCCCCGGGACCCCCGCCCTGATTACAGTGACCCCCCCCACCGTGCGGCAAACACACACACATCACTTGTGTGACACAGGGAGATCCCCCCGGGACCCCCGCCCTGATTACAGTGACCCCCCCCACCGTGCAGCAAACACACACACATCACTTGTGTGACACAGGGAGAAAGCCCCGGGACCCCCGCCCTGATTACAGTGACCCCCCCACCGTGCGGCAAACACACACACATCACTTGTGTGACACAGGGAGATCGCCCCGGGACCCCCGCCCTGATTACAGAGACCCCCCCACCGTGCAGCAAACACACACACATCACTTGTGTGACACAGGGAGACCCCCCGGGACCCCCGCCCTGATTACAGTGACCCCCCCCACCGTGCGGCAAACACACACACATCACTTGTGTGACACAGGGAGATCGCCCCGGGACCCCCGCCCTGATTACAGTGACCCCCCCACCGTGCGGCAAACACACACACATCACTTGTGTGACACAGGGAGATCGCCCCGGGACCCCCGCCCTGATTACAGTGACCCCCCCACCGTGCAGCAAACACACACACATCACTTGTGTGACACAGGGAGACCCCCCGGGACCCCCGCCCTGATTACAGTGACCACCCCCACCGCGCAGCAAACACACACATCACTTGTGTGACACAGGAGATCCCCCCGGGACCCCCGCCCTGATTACAGTGACCACCCCCCCCCCCCCCACCGTGCAGCAAACACACACACATCACTTGTGTGACACAGGGAGATAACCCCGGGACCCCCGCCCTGATTACAGTGACCCCCCCCCCACCGTGCAGCAAACACACACACATCACTTGTGTGACACAGGGAGATCGCCACGGGACCCCCGCCCTGATTACAGTGACCCCCCCACCGCGCAGCAAACACACACACATCACTTGTGTGACACAGGGAGATCGCCCCGGGACCCCCGCCCTGATTACAGTGACCCCCCCCCCACCGTGCAGCAAACACACACACATCACTTGTGTGAGCGCAGGGAGATCGCCCCGGGACCCCCGCCCTGATTACAGTGACCCCCCCACCGTGCAGCAAACACACACACATCACTTGTGTGAGCGCAGGGAGATCGCCCCGGGACCCCCGCCCTGATTACAGAGACCCCCCCACCGCGCAGCAAACACACACACATCACTTGTGTGACACAGGGAGATCGCCCCGGGACCCCCGCCCTGATTACAGTGACCCCCCCACCGCGCAGCAAACACACACATCACTTGTGTGACACAGGGAGATCGCCCCGGGACCCCCGCCCTGATTACAGTGACCCCCCCACCGTGCGGCAAACACACACACATCACTTGTGTGACACAGGGAGACCCCCCCGGGACCCCCGCCCTGATTACAGTGACCCCCCCCACCGTGCAGCAAACACACACACATCACTTGTGTGACACAGGGAGATCCCCCCGGGACCCCCGCCCTGATTACAGTGACCCCCCCACCGTGCAGCAAACACACACACATCACTTGTGTGACACAGGGAGATCGCCCCGGGACCCCCGCCCTGATTACAGTGACCCCCCCACCGTGCAGCAAACACACACACATCACTTGTGTGACACAGGGAGACCCCCCCGGGACCCCCGCCCTGATTACAGTGACCCCCCCCCACCGTGCAGCAAACACACACACATCACTTGTGTGACACAGGGAGATCCCCCCGGGACCCCCGCCCTGATTACAGTGACCCCCCCACCGTGCAGCAAACACACACACATCACTTGTGTGACACAGGGAGATCGCCCCGGGACCCCCGCCCTGATTACAGTGACCACCCCCACCGCGCAGCAAACACACACATCACTTGTGTGACACAGGGAGATAACCCCGGGACCCCCGCCCTGATTACAGTGACCCCCCCACCGTGCAGCAAACACACACACATCACTTGTGTGACACAGGGAGATCGCCCCGGGACCCCCGCCCTGATTACAGTGACCCCCCCACCGTGCAGCAAACACACACATCACTTGTGTGACACAGGAGATCCCCCCGGGACCCCCGCCCTGATTACAGTGACCACCCCCACCGCGCAGCAAACACACACATCACTTGTGTGACACAGGGAGATCGCCCCGGGACCCACGCCCTGATTACAGTGACCCCCCCACCGTGCAGCAAACACACACACATCACTTGTGTGACACAGGGAGATCGCCCCGGGACCCCCGCCCTGATTACAGTGACCCCCCCACAGCGCAGCAAACACACACACATCACTTGTGTGACACAGGGAGATCGCCCCGGGACCCCCGCCCTGATTACAGTGACCCCCCCACCGTGCAACAAACACACACACATCACTTGTGTGACACAGGGAGACCCCCCGGGACCCCCGCCCTGATTACAGTGACCCCCCCACCGTGCAGCAAAAACACACACATCACTTGTGTGAAACAGGGAGACTCCACGGGACCCCCGCCCTGATTACAGTGCCCCCCCCACCGTGCGGCAAACACACACACATCACTTGTGTGACACAGGGAGATCGCCCCGGGACCCCCGCCCTGATTACAGTGACCCCCCCACCGCGCAGAAAACACACACACATCACTTGTGTGACACAGGGAGATCGCCCCGGGACCCCCGCCCTGATTACAGTGACCCCCCCACCGTGCAGCAAACACACACACATCACTTGTGTGACACAGGGAGACCCCCCGGGACCCCCGCCCTGATTACAGTGACCCCCCCCACGTGCCGCAAACACACACACATCACTTGTGTGACACAGGGAGATCGCCCCGGGACCCCCGCCCTGATTACAGTGACCCCCCCACCGTGCAACAAACACACACACATCACTTGTGTGACACAGGGAGACCCCCCGGGACCCCCGCCCTGATTACAGTGACCCCCCCACCGTGCAGCAAAAACACACACATCACTTGTGTGACACAGGGAGACCCCACGGGACCCCCGCCCTGATTACAGTGCCCCCCCCACCGTGCGGCAAACACACACACATCACTTGTGTGACACAGGGAGATCGCCCCGGGACCCCCGCCCTGATTACAGTGACCCCCCCATCGTGCAGCAAACACACACACATCACTTGTGTGACACAGGGAGACCCCCCGGGACCCCCGCCCTGATTACAGTGACCCCCCCCACGTGCCGCAAACACACACACATCACTTGTGTGACACAGGGAGATCGCCCCGGGACCCCCGCCCTGATTACAGTGCGCCCCCCCCGCCGTGCAGCAAACACACACACATCACTTGTGTGACACAGGGAGACCCCCCCGGGACCCCCGCCCTGATTACAGTGACCCCCCCACCGCGCAGCAAACACACACACATCACTTGTGTGACACAGGGAGATCGCCCCGGGACCCCCGCCCTGATTACAGTGACCCCCCCACCGCGCAGCAAACACACACATCACTTGTGTGACACAGGGAGACCCCCCCGGGACCCCCGCCCTGATTACAGTGACCCCCCCACCGCGCAGCAAACACACACATCACTTGTGTGACACAGGGAGATCGCCCCGGGACCCCCGCCCTGATTACAGTGACCCCCCCACCGCGCAGCAAACACACACATCACTTGTGTGACACAGGGAGATCGCCCCGGGACCCCCGCCCTGATTACAGTGACCCCCCCACCGCGCAGCAAACACACACATCACTTGTGTGACACAGGGAGATCGCCCCGGGACCCCCGCCCTGATTACAGTGACCCCCCCACCGCGCAGCAAACACACACACATCACTTGTGTGACACAGGGAGATCCCCCCGGGACCCCCGCCCTGATTACAGAGACCCCCCCACCGCGCAGCAAACACACACATCACTTGTGTGAGCGCAGGGAGATCGCCCCGGGACCCCCGCCCTGATTACAGTGACCCCCCCACCGTGCGACAAACACACACACATCACTTGTGTGACACAGGGAGATCGCCCCGGGACCCCCGCCCTGATTACAGTGACCCCCCCACCGTGCAGCAAACACACACACATCACTTGTGTGAGCGCAGGGAGACCCCCCCGGGACCCCCGCCCTGATTACAGAGACCCCCCCACCGTGCAGCAAACACACACACATCACTTGTGTGACACAGGGAGATCGCCCCGGGACCCCCGCCCTGATTACAGTGACCCCCCCACCGTGCAGCAAACACACACACATCACTTGTGTGACACAGGGAGATCGCCCCGGGACCCCCGCCCTTATTACAGTGCCCCCCCCACCGTGCAGCAAACACACACACATCACTTGTGTGACACAGGGAGACCCCCCCGGGACCCCCGCCCTGATTACAGTGACCCCCCCACCGTGCAGCAAACACACACACATCACTTGTGTGACACAGGGAGATCGCCCCGGGACCCCCGCCCTGATTACAGTGACCCCCCCACCGTGCGGCAAACACACACATCACTTGTGTGACACAGGGAGATCGCCCCGGGACCCCCGCCCTGATTACAGTGACCCCCCCACCGTGCGGCAAACACACACACATCACTTGTGTGACACAGGAAGACCCCCCCGGGACCCCCGCCCTAATTACAGTGACTTCGGTTACCACATATTATCATATGCTCCTTTAACACGGTAACCGAGAACGACCTCTCACCTATTGGGTCAAAGGTTGACACAACACATCAACCTCTGACCCACTGACACTGCAGGGTGACACAGTGACACCGAGCCCCCCCCCCCCCCCACACCGCATAACTCTGCCCAACCTCAGAGCACCAGTCCCAGAGATATCTGACGTGTGTGTTTCTTTAAATCAGTGCTGTAGTATTAGATAATACTTACTGCATTCCCCCCCCCCACCCTTATTAACTCAACGCCGTTTTTAATAATTTGTAATATCCTGATTATCCTTTGATTTCTATAGCAGCTTTATCCCGCCCCCCCAGCAGTGCAAGATCTGTGTCACACTTTCCTGTTTGGGATCCTTTGTTGCCAGTGTTCCCTGCAGTTTGAGCTGCGAGCTGCAACAATAGGCAATGTTACCGTAGCGACATAAGAATACATTGTAGCTGCTGAGTTGCTGACTGAACGATTGATTGAAACTGAAAGGCGGCCATTTAGTGAACCCAGGGAAGCCGGATCTGTGTCGATCCATCGCGGGAGAAGCAATCGATCGGCAGCTTAGCTAATTAGTTTCCAATAAAGGTAATCAAAGGCGGCGTATACCAACACAAACAAAAGATTTATTTTTTATTTGATTTAAATGCCGCTTGGATCAACTCTCTAATCTCAGATCTGTGACTTCTCCTACACACTTCTTTCTATTAAACCGACACAGAACCCCTAACCCCCCCCCCCCCCCGCCGCCCCGGCCCCCCGCCCCGGCCCCCCACCCCCCGCCGCCCCGGCCATCCACCCCCCGGCCCCCCACTCTTTCCAGCAAAATACAGATTGAAGAATGACTTACAATTAACGAGACGACAATCCTCGCAGGAAGACGGGGGGGGGGGGGGGGGGGGGGGTACCCCAGGACTTTCTCCCACCGAGTCAGCGCAGACGGTGAGCCCGCGAGTCGCAGCTCCGATCCCAAAACATGTGCCTCGCGTACCGCCCGTCCCGAGCCTTTCTTCACGTGGGCTATTTATAGCCAGGAAGGGGGGGGGGGGGGAGAGTTTGATGTGCGACGCAGCACCAAGGAAACAGGTGCGGAGAAGTGGGAGAGAGGGGGGGGGGGAGCGCTCGGCGTTGCGATCCTCCGCAGTCCTGCCAGAGGGGACGCAGACGGGCGACCGGAACCCCCACTATTTTAGGGCCGACGTATCGGGGGGGGGGGGGGGAAAGAGGGGATCGGGCGCCGCTGCGTTTTGGGACGCGCGTTTTTAGGTTCGGGGAATTTGGCGTTGGGTTTCGGCGCTAAACGAAAAAAGAAAGCGTCCCGTCGTCATTACGGCGACAACCGGGGCAGGAAACGGTCAGGAGAAGAAAGGTGCTCAGGGGACTCCGCCCACCGCGTGAATCCCGCGTCTTGTCGCCGGCCGGCGCGGAAGTCCCCGGAAACGGCGTAACTTCCTTCAATACACAGGCGCAGCCTTGCGCAGGTATATAGCTTCGCCGTTATACCAGGCATGGCCAACTCCAGTGCTCAAGTGGCACCAACCAGTCAGCTTTTAAGGATACCCCTGCTTCAGCACAACTGGCTCAATTACTCATTTGAAGACTGCACCCCCTGTGCTGAAGCAGGGATATCCTGCGAACACGGCCCCTTGGGGACTGGAGCCGCCCGCCCTTGCTGTATACGCCGCCTGGCGCCCATCGTTTTGCCCATATACACAATAGTAAAAAAAAACATATATAACCGCCTGCTCTGCAGTCTGCACCCCACCCCCCCCACCACTTCAGAGGCCAGCGCAGTAGGCCACGCAGTGTCCGGAGGAGTAAAAATCCACGTCCAGGAGCCCAGCAACGCGCCCGAATCTGAAGGAGATCTCCTCCCCTCCAGGAATGAAACGTTCGTCGGGGATGAGCAGCTGAGACTCGCGCCCACAGCGGCTGCCATCGAGAAATGTCACAACCCACACGAGACCGGGGGGGGGGGGGGATAAGATCTGAGCAGGCGACACGCTCCGCCATCTTGGGTTATCCCGTCACCGGGGCGGAGCGGTCCCGTCGGTCGACGTGAACCGGCAGAGACCCGCGTTTGCCGCGGCTGAGAGAGGAGCGATCCGCAGGTTGGCAAAGCCGGAAACTCCCCCCCCCCCTCGCCGCGTCGCGTTGGAAAAGCGGCAAAAGTCGTTTCCAACGCCGGAAAATATGGAAATGAAGGGGAGGTGCCGCGGCCGGAGCGGTTTGGGCGGTCAGCGGACTGGTTTGGGCGGTCAGCGGACTGGTTTGGGACTTTTTTCCCCTAAGCTAAAAATTGGGCGAAGTTCTCCGTCTGTTTCACGCTCACTGGCCGTCGTTCCAGGGTCAAAATCACTGACAGATGTGGTCAGATTCCTCTCCACCCTGTCCTGATAGAGATCTGTACATCTGCCTCCCCCTCCCAGTCTGTACCTCTGCCCCACCTCCCCAGTCTGTACCTCTGCCCCCCCTCCCCAGTCTGTACCTCTGCCCCCCCCTCCCCAGTCTGTAGCTCTGCCTCCCCCCTCCCCAGTCTGTACTCTGCCTCCCCCCCAAGTCTGTAGCTCTGCCTCCCCCCCCCCAGTCTGTACCTCTGCCCCCCTCTCCAGTGTGTACCTCTGCCCCCTCTCCAGTGTGTACCTCTGCCTCCCCCTCCCCAGTCTGTACCTCTGCCTCCCCCCCCAGTCTGTACCTCTGCCCCCCTCTCCAGTGTGTACCTCTGCCCCCCTCTCCAGTGTGTACCTCTGCCTCCCCCCCAGTCTGTACTCTGCCTCCTCCCCCAGTCTGTACTCTGCCTCCCCCCCAGTCTGTACCTCTGCCCCCCTCTCCAGTGTGTACCTCTGCCCCCCCTCCCCAGTCTGTACTCTGCCTCCTCCCCCAGTCTGTACTCTGCCTCCCCCCCAGTCTGTACCTCTGCCCCCCTCTCCAGTGTGTACCTCTGCCCCCCTCTCCAGTCTGTACCTCTGCCTCCCCCCCCCAGTCTGTACCTCTGCCTCCCCCTCCCCAGTCTGTACCTCTGCCCCCCCTCCCCAGTCTGTACCTCTGCCCCCCTCCCCAGTCTGTACCTCTGCCCCCCTCCCCAGTCTGTACCTCTGCCCCCCTCCCCAGTCTGAACTTCTGCCTCCCCCTCCACAGTCTGTACCTCTGCTCCCCCTCCCCAAGTCTGTACCTTAGCCTCCCCTCCCCAGTCTGTACCTTTGCCCCCTCCCCAGTCTGTGCCTCTGCCCCCCCCCAGTCTGTACCTCTGCCCCCCTCCAAGTCTGTACCTCTGCCTCCCCCCCCAGTCTGTACCTCTGCCCCCCCTTTCCAGTCTGCGCCTCTGTTCCCCCTCCCCAGTCTGCACCTCTGCCCCCCCTCCCCAGTCTGCACCTCAGCACCCCCCCACAGTCTGTACCTCAGCACCCCCCCACAGTCTGTACCTCAGCACCCCCCCACAGTCTGTACCTCAGCACCCCCCCCCCCACAGTCTGCACCTCTGCCCCCCCTCCCCAGTCTGTACCTCTGCCCCCCTCCCCAGTCTGCACCTCAGCACCCCCTCCCCCAGTCTGTACCTCTGCCTCTCCCTCCCCCAGTCTATACCTCTGCCTCTCCCTCCCCAGTCTGTACCTCTGCCTCCCCCCCCAGTCTGTACCTCTGCCTCCCCCTCCCCAGTCTGCGCCTCTGCCCCCTTCCACAGTCTGTACCTCTGCCCCCGCTCCCCGGTCTGTACCTTTGCACCCCCTCCCTGGTCTGTACCTCTGCCTCTCCCCCCCCCCAGTCTGCACCTCAGCCTCCCCTCCCATCTGCGCCTCTGCCTCCCCTCCCCAGTCTGTACCTCTGCTCCCCCTCCCCAGTCTGTACTACTGCCCCCCCTCCCCAGTCTGTACCTCTGCCTCCTCCCCAGTCTGTACCTCTGCCTCCCCTCCCCAGTCTGTACCTCTGCCCCCCCTCTCACGTCTGTACCTCTGCCCCCCTCTCCAGTGTGTACCTCTGCCCCCCTCTCCAGTGTGTACCTCTGCCTCCCCCTCCCCAGTCTGTACCTCTGCCCCCCTCCCCAGTCTGTACCTCTGCCCCCCTCTCCAATGTGTACCTCTGTCCCCTCTCCAGTGTGTACCTCTGCCCCCCTCCCCAGTCTGTACTCTGCCTCCCCCCCAGTCTGTACCTCTGCCCCCCTCTCCAGTGTGTACCTCTGCCCCCCTTCCCAGTCTGTACCTCTGCCTCCCCCTCCCCAGTCTGTACCTCTGCCTCCCCCTCCCCAGTCTGTACCTCTGCCCCCCTCCCCAGTCTGTACCTCTGCCCCCCTCCCCAGTCTGTACCTCTGCCCCCTCCCCAGTCTGTACTTCTGCCTCCCCTCCCCAGTCTGTACCTCTGCCCCCCTCCCCAGTCTGTACCTCTGCCCCCCTCCCCAGTCTGTACCTCTGCTCCCCCTCCCCAAGTCTGTACCTCTGCCTCCCCTCCCCAGTCTGTACCTCTGCCCCCCTCCCCAGTCTGTACCTCTGCCCCCCCCAGTCTGTACCTCTGCCCCCTCCCAAGTCTGTACCTCTGCCTCCCCCCCCCAGTCTGTACCTCTGCCCCCTCTCCAGTCTGCGCCTCTGCTCCCCCTCCCCAGTCTGCGCCTCTTTCCCCCCTCCCCAGTCTGCACCTCAGCACCCCCCCACAGTCTGTACCTCAGCACCCCCCCACAGTCTGTACCTCAGCACCCCCCCCCCCCCCACAGTCTGCACCTCTGCCCCCCCTCCCCAGTCTGTACCTCTGCCCCCCTCCCCAGTCTGCACCTCAGCACCCCCTCCCCAGTCTGTACCTCTGCCTCTCCCCCCCCCAGTCTATACCTCTGCCTCTCCCTCCCCAGTCTGTACCTCTGCCTCCCCCCCCAGTCTGTACCTCTGCCTCCCCCTCCCCAGTCTGCGCCTCTGCCCCCCCTCCACAGTCTGTACCTCTGCCCCCGTTCCCCGGTCTGTACCTTTGCACCCCCTCCCTGGTCTGTACCTCTGCCTCTCCCCCCCCAGTCTGCACCTCAGCCTCCCCCTCCCATCTGCGCCTCTGCCTCCCCTCCCCAGTCTGTACCTCTGCTCCCCCTCCCCAGTCTGTACTACTGCCCCCCCTCCCCAGTCTGTACCTCTGCTCCCCCTCCCCAGTCTGTACTACTGCCCACCCTCCCCAGTCTGTACTTCTGCCCCCCCTCCCCAGCCTGTACCTCTGCCCCCCATCCCCAGTCTGTACCTCTGCCTCCCCTCCCCAGTCTGTACCTCTGCCTCCCCTCCCCAGTCTGTACATCTGCCTCCCCCTCCCCAGTCTGTACTTCTGCCCCCCCTCCCCAGCCTGTACCTCTGCCCCCCATCCCCAGTCTGTACCTCTGCCTCCCCTCCCCAGCCTGTACCTCTGCCCCCCATCCCCAGTCTGTACCTCTGCCTCCCCTCCTCAGTCTGTACCTCTGCCTCCCTACCCCAGTCTGTACATCTGCCTCCCCCTCCCCAGTCTGTACCTCTGCCCCCCTCCCAGGTCTGTACCTCTGCCCCCCCCCCTTCCCCGGTCTGTACCTCTGCCCCCCCCCTCCCCAGTCTTTACCAATGCCCTCCCTCCCCAGTCTGTACCGCTGCCTCCCCTTCCCAGTCTGTATCTCTGCCCCCTCCCCAGTCTGTATCTCTGCCCCCACCCCAGGCTGTATCTCTGCCCCCTCCCCAGTCTGTACCTCTGCCCCCCTCCCCAGTCTGTACCCTTGCCCCCCCTTCCCCAGTCTGTACCTCTGCCCCCCCCTCCCCAGTCTGTACCTCTGCCTCCCCTCTCCAGTCTGTACCTCTGCTCCCCTCCCCAGTCTGTACCTCTGCCTCCCCCCTCACCAGTCTGTACCTCTGCCTCCCCCCTCACCAGTCTGTACCTCTGCCCCCCTCCCCGGTCGGTACCTCTGCCCGCCCCTCCCCAGTCTGCACCTCTGCCCCCTCCCCGGTCGGTACCTCTGCCTCCCCTCCCCAGTCTGTACCTCTGCCTCTCCCCCCCCCCCCAGTCTATACCTCTGCCTCTCCCTCCCCAGTCTGTACCTCTGCCTCCCCCCCCAATCTGTACCTCTGCCCCCGCTCCCCGGTCTGTACCTCTGCTCCCCCTCCCCAGTCTGTACTACTGCCCACCCTCCCCAGTCTGTACTTCTGCCCCCCCTCCCCAGCCTGTACCTCTGCCCCCCATCCCCAGTCTGTACCTCTGCCTCCCCTCCCCAGTCTGTACCTCTGCCTCCCCCTCCCCAGTCTGTACTTCTGCCCCCCCTCCCCAGCCTGTACCTCTGCCCCCATCCCCAGTCTGTACCTCTGCCTCCCCTCCCCAGCCTGTACCTCTGCCCCCCATCCCCAGTCTGTACCTCTGCCTCCCCTCCTCAGTCTGTACCTCTGCCTCCCCCTCCCCAGTCTGTACCTCTGCCTCCCCTCGCAGGTCTGTACCTCTGCTCCCCCCCCCCTTCCCACTCTGTACCTCTGCCTCCCCCTCCACAGTCTGTACCTCTGCCTCCCCTCCCAAGTCTGTACCTCTGCTCCCCCTCCCCAGTCTGTACCTCTGTCTCCCCTCCCAAGTCTGTACCTCTGCTCCCCCTCCCCAGTCTGTACTTCTGCCTCCCCTCCCCAGTCTGTACCTCTGCTCACCCTCCCCAGTCTGTACTTCTGCCTCCCCCTCCCCAGTCTGTACCTCTGCCCCCCCTCCCCAGCCTACACCTCTGCCCCCCTCTCCAGTCTGTACCTCTGCCCCCCCTCCCCAGTCTGTACCTCTGCCCCATCCTCCCCAGTGTGTACCTCTGCCCCCCTCCCCAGCCTACACCTCTTCCCCCCCTCTCCAGTCTGTACCTCTGCCCCCCCTCCCCAGTCTGTATCTCTGCCCCTCTCCCCAGTCTGTACCTCTGCCCCCCCTCCCAAGTCTGTATCTCTGCCCCCTCCCCAGTCTGTACTTCTGCCCCCCCTCCCCAGTCTGTATCTCTGCCACCCCCCCCAGTCTGTACCTCTGCCTCCCCTCCCCAGTCTGTACCTCTGCCCCTCCTCCCCAGTCTGTACCTCTGCCTCCCTCCCCCGTCTGTATCTCTGCCCCCACCCGTCTGTATCTCTGCCCCCACCCCAGTCTGTACCTCTGCCTCCCCTCCCCAGTCTGTACCTCTGCCTCCCCTCCCCAGTCTGTACCTCTGCCTCTCCTCCCCGGTCGGAACTCTGCCTCCCCTCCCCAGTCTGTACCTCTGCCTCCCCCTCCCCAGTCTGTACCTCTGCCTCCCCTCGCAGGTCTGTACCTCTGCTCCCCCCCCCTTCCCACTCTGTACTTCTGCCCCATCCTCCCCAGTCTGTATCTCGGCCCCCTCCCCAGTCTGTACCTCTGCCTCCCCTCCCAAGTCTGTACCTCTGCTCCTCCTCCCCAGTCTGTACTTCTGCCTCCCCTCCCCAGTCTGTACCTCTGCTCCCCCTCCCCAGTCTGTACTTCTGCCTCCCCCTCCCCAGTCTGTACCTCTGCCCCCCCTCCCCAGTCTGTACAACTGCCTCCCCCCTCAGACTGTATCTCTGCCCCCTCCCGTCTGTACTTCTGCCCCCCTCCCCAGTCTGTACCTCTGCCTCCCCTCCCCAGTCTGTATCTCTGCCCCCTCCCCAGTCTGTACCTCTGCCTCCCCTCCCCGGTCGGTACCTCTGCCTCCCCTCCCCAGTCTGTACCTCTGCCTCCCCTCCCCAGTCTGTATCTCTGCCCCCACCCCAGTCTGTATCTCTGCCCCCACCCCAGTCTGTACCTCTGCCTCATCCTCCACAGTCTGTACCTCTGCCTCTCTGGCTTCTCTGTGTGTTGTGTGGGTAGAGAGGGCTTCTCTATGTGTTGTGTGAGTAGAGAGGGCTTCTCTGTGTGTTGTGTGGGTAGAGAGTGCTTCTCTGTGTGTTGTGTGAGTAGAGAGGGCTTCTCTGTGTGTTGTGTGGGTAGAGAGGGCTTCTCTGTGTGTTGTGTGGGTAGAGAGGGCTTCTCTGTGTGTTGTGTGAGTAGAGAGTGCTTCTCTGTTTGTTGTGTGAGTAGAGAGGGCTTCTCTGTGTGTTGTGTGAGTAGAGAGGGCTTCTCTGTGTGTTGTGTGAGTAGAGAGGGCTTCTCTGTGTGTTGTGTGGGTAGAGAGGGCTTCTCTATGTGTTGTGTGAGTAGAGAGGGCTTCTCTGTGTGTTGTGTGGGTAGAGAGGGCTTCTCTGTGTGTTGTGTGAGTAGAGAGGGCTTCTCTGTGTGTTGTGTGAGTAGAGAGTGCTTCTCTGTGTGTTGTGTGGGTAGAGAGGGCTTCTCTGTGTGTTGTGTGAGTAGAGAGTGCTTCTCTGTGTGTTGTGTGGGTAGAGAGGGCTTCTCTGTGTGTTGTGTGGGTAGAGAGGGCTTCTCTGTGTGTTGTGTGAGTAGAGAGTGCTTCTCTGTGTGTTGTGTGAGTAGAGAGGGCTTCTCTGTGTGTTGTGTGGGTAGAGAGGGCTTCTCTGTGTGTTGTGTGAGTAGAGAGTGCTTCTCTGTGTGTTGTGTGAGTACAGAGGGCTTCTCTGTGTGTTGTGTGAGTAGAGAGGGCTTCTCTGTGTGTTGTGTGGGTAGAGAGTGCTTCTCTGTGTGTTGTGTGGGTAGAGAGGGCTTCTCTGTGTGTTGTGTGAGTAGAGAGGGCTTCTCTGTGTGTTGTGTGAGTAGAGAGGGCTTCTCTGTGTGTTGTGTGAGTAGAGAGGGCTTCTCTGTGTGTTGTGTGAGCAGAGAGGGCTTCTCTGTGTGTTGTGTGAGTAGAGAGGGCTTCTCTGTGTGTTGTGTGAGTAGAGAGGGCTTCTCTGTGTGTTGTGTGGGTAGAGAGGGCTTCTCTGTGTGTTGTGTGGGTAGAGAGGGCTTCTCTGTGTGTTGTGTGGGTAGAGAGGGCTTCTCTATGTGAAGTGCGTCTGTATCAAGGGACGAGCACACGCATTGCTTTGCAAGGGACTAGGTAAAAATGGTAGCACTCACTCAGCCTGCTTGGGTAAGAAAAGGAAGTGTGTAATGTTTGTCACACAGGAATAGGGACAGGGCTAAGCTACCTGTGCATTCAGACAGGGGAGGATGGAAAAGTCCATTTAGCCAGGGGAATTAAAGGGGTTTTAACGGCAACCAACTTCCTAGCAGGCTGGAGAATAGGGAAGTAACTAAATGTATCCATTCCCCCCTGCACTAGGAATAATAGCTGCAGGGAAAGCTACATCCAAATAAAGGGTCTCAGGCAGAGCTGCAAAAAGGGGGGGGGGGGGGGAACAGGGGAACAGAAATAGACAATCCTGTTCCAGGACATTTATTACTGAAAAGATCAAGAACTGTGTTTTGGGGTCTTTGGGGCTTCCTCAAAAAGGTTTTTTTTTTTTTTGGAGGGCAGAGATTGCATTTGTAGTTTCTGCTCATTGTGCCAGCGTGTGACACCCAGATATCAGTCGTTACTTAATCAGTAATCAGTAACTGACCGAAGATTTAATCGAACATGGTATCTAGTAACTTGAGATAATTATTTCTACCACTTTTTCTGCCAGAGACACGAGTCCGGGTTCCTTTAATCAGAGCTCATAACGGGGTATTAACTAAATCAGTAATGGACGTTATGTTCGCAGAGGTATAACTATTATCCACAATGCTAATTGTATGCAAAAACAGCTAAACATGAGGGTAAGTATGTCTTAGTGTTACTCCCATCTACACCCTATAACTCCCAATAACGTGACGGTAAGTGTGTCTTAGTGTTACTCCCATCCAGACCCTATAACTCCCAATAACGTGAGGGTAAGTATGTCTTAGTGTTACTCCCATCCAGTCCCTATAACTCCCAATAACGTGACGGTAAGTGTGTCTTAGTGTTACTCCCATCCAGACCCTATAACTCCCAATAACATGACGGTGAGTATGTCTTAGTGTTACTCCCATCCAGTCCCTATAACTCCCAATAACGTGACGGTGAGTGTGTCTTAGTGTTACTCCCATCCAGTCCCTATTACTCCCAATAACGTGACAGTAAGTATGTCTTAGTGTTACTCCCATCCAGTCCCTATAACTTCCAATAATGTGACGGTAAGTATGTCTTAGTTTTACTCCCATCCAGGCCCTATAACTTCCAATAACGTGACGGTAAGTATGTCTTAGTGTTACTCCCATCCAGACCCTATAACTCCCAATAACGTGACGGTAAGTATGTCTTAGTGTTACTCCCATCCAGTCCCTATAACTCCCAATAACGTGACGGTAAGTATGTCTTAGTGTTACTCCCATCCAGTCCCTATAACTCCCAATAACGTGACGGTAAGTATGTCTTAGTGTTACTCCCATCCAGTCCCTATAACTCCCAATAACGTGACGGTAAGTATGTCTTAGTGTTACTCCCATCCAGTCCCTATAACTCCCAATAACGTGACGGTAAGTATGTCTTAGTGTTACTCCCATCTACACCCTATAACTCCCAATAACGTGACGGTAAGTGTGTCTTAGTGTTACTCCCATCCAGACCCTATAACTCCCAATAACGTGACGGTAAGTGTGTCTTAGTGTTACTCCCATCCAGACCCTATAACTCCCAATAACGTGACAGTAAGTATGTCTTAGTGTTACTCCCATCTACACCCTATAACTCCCAATAACATGACAGTAAGTATGTCTTAGTGTTACCCCCATCCAGACCCTATAACTCCCAATAATGTGACGGTAAGTATGTCTTAGTGTTACTCCCATCCTGACCCTATAACTCCCAATAACGTGATGGTAAGTATGTCTTAGTGTTACTCCCATCCAGACCCTATAACTCCCAATAACATGACAGTAAGTATGTCTTAGTGTTACTCCCATCCAGTCCCTATAACTCCCAATAACGTGAGGGTAAGTATGTCTTAGTGTTACCCCCATCCAGACCCTATAACTCCCAATAATGTGACGGTAAGTATGTCTAGTATTGCTCCCATCCAGGCCCTATAACTTCCAAGAACGTCTTAGGGGCCTATTCAGGTAGCTTTGATAAGTAACTTAACGCTTGGTAAGTGCACTTACCAAGTAATTTTGCATGTGTTGCTATTCAGAAAGCTTCGATGACATGTCAAAATCACTTGTAAAAGGCTTTTAACAGGAGGAAGGAGGCAGGGAAGGTGTTCCTAACCTAATAGGTATCACCATATGTATATATGTCCCCTCAAATCTTCCACCAAATAAATTAAGGAAAGGCCATTCTGCTTTTGAGAAAGGCCATATGTGGCCGAAATGTCACGTCATTTTGTTGGCAATAAATAGTGTATTTAAAATCCGAGGGGCCCCTGTTCTTTACACCTCTCGCTGAATATTGGATTATCACAGAGAATCCAGCACCAGGAGCCCCGGTATTTGTATCCTTTTAATTAAGATATTTTGCTGTGCAGCAGTTTCCCCATATTATTTATTTATATAGCGCCATTAATGTACACAGCGCGTCACAGTAATAATACACGTGGTAATCAAATAAATAACACATAATACAAATAACAGATCATGGGAATAAGTGCTTCAGGTATAAAAGTAACATTAAGGAAGAGGCGTCCCTGCTCCGAAGAGCTTACAATCTAATTGGTAGGTAGGGAGAACGTACAGAGACAGTAGGAGGGAGATCTGGTAAGTGCGTCTGCAGGGGACCAAACTTTATGTATCATGTGTATAGTATCAGCCACGGAGCTACTCATATGCTTCTTTAATGAAGTGTGTCTTAAGGTGGATAGAGAGGGTGCTAGTTGGGTATTGAGGGGAAGGGCATTCCAGAGGTGTGGGGCAGTCAGTGAGAAAGGTTTAAGTCGGGAGAGGGCTTTAGATACAAAGGGGGCAGAGAGAAGACATCCTTGAGCAGAACGCAAGAGTCGGGAAGCCGACAAATTAACATACCTGGGGTGCCATAGGAGATATGCTAATGTCCATGCAAAGTATATTTAAAGGTGCCACACATGCTCAAATATATCTTTAACACCAATCCGTTCAAATACCTTTGTGATGAAGGGGGTACCAGTGTCAGACCCAACAGGATTAGAACCCAGAACACTGCCATTCAGGACAGCAGCTCTAGCACTGAACTGACCCCGATGCTGGGAAGCTCCACTGTCACCTATCTCTCAGGTGTCACCTATCTCTCAGGTGTCTCAGGTGTCACCTATCTCTCAGGTGTCTCAGGTGTCACATATCTCTCAGGTGTCACCTATCTCTCAGGTGTCCAAAGAAAAAACTGTCCTGCGCTTCGGTGATCAGTAATTGCACCATATGGTGTCAAAGTGGTCATGTGGGGCTGGGAAAGAGGGAGCTAAGCATGGCCACTAGAATGACCGGAGTAGGTGGGAAAGGTGATAACCCTTACCTATGTCGCAACTCCGGTCTGGGTCCTGCTCTCCTCTGCTCCTCAGCTCACGCGTGCAGCCTTCTATGGAAATACAAGGGATGGAAGGGCTCCGGCGCAACTGCGCGTGACAGACTCCAAACAGCTCCCGGATGAATTCAACAAAACTTTATTCGCACAAAAACACACTGGGGCTACACCACGATCTCCCCCTCTACGCGTTTCACCCTCTAGGATAGGGCTTCTATAGCCCTATCCTAGAGGGTGAAACGCGTAAAGGGGGAGATCGTGGTGTAGCCCCAGTGTGTTTTTGTGCGAATAAAGTTTTGTTAAATTCATCCGGGAGCTGTTTGGAGTCTGTCACGCGCAGTTGCGCCGGAGCCCTTCCATCCCTATCTCTCAGGTGTCACCTATCTCTCAGGTGTCACATATCTCTGGTGTCTCAGGTGTCACATATCTCTCAGGTGTCACCTATCTCTCAGGTGTCTCAGGTGTCACCTATCTCTCAGGTGTCACATATCTCTCAGGTGTCACATATCTCTCAGGTGTCACATATCTCTCAGGTGTCACCTATCTCTCAGATGTCTCAGGTGTCACCTATCTCAGGTGTCTTCGGTGTCACATATCTCTCATGTGTCTCATATCTCTCAGGTGTCTCATATCTCTCAGGTATCTCAGGTGTCATATCTCTCAGGTCTCTCAGGTGTCACATATCTCTCAGGTGTCACATATATCTCTCAGGTGTCACATATATCTCTCAGGTGTCACATATCTCTCAGGTGTCACATATCTCTCAGGTGTCACATATCTCTCAGGTGTTTCAGGTGTCACATATCTCTCAGGTGTCACATATCTCTCAGGTGTCACATTTCTCTCAGGTGTTTCAGGTGTCACATATCTCCCAGGTATATCAGGTGTCAGATGTCACATATCTCTCAGGTATATCATGTGTCACATATCTCTCAGGTGTCACATATCTCTCAGGTATCTCAGTTGTCACATCTCTCAGGTATCTCAGTTGTCACATATCTCTCAGGTATATCAGGTGTCACATATCTCTCAGGTGTCACATGTCTCTCAGGTATCTCAGTTGTCACATATCTCTCAGGTATCTCAGTTGTCACATATCTCTCAGGTGTCACATATCTCTCAGGAATCTCAGGTGTCACATATCTCTCAGGTATCTCAGTTGTCACATATCTCTCAGGTATATCAGGTGTCACATATCTCTCAGGTGTCACATATCTCTCAGGTATATCAGGTGTCACATATCTCTCAGGTATATCAGGTGTCACATATCTCTCAGGTGTCACATATCTCTCAGGAATCTCAGGTGTCACATATCTCTCAGGTATCTCAGTTGTCACATATCTCTCAGGTATCTCAGGTGTCACATATCTCTCAGGTGTCACATATCTCTCAGGTATCTCAGTTGTCACATCTCTCAGGTATCTCAGTTGTCACATATCTCTCAGGTATCTCAGTTGTCACATATCTCTCAGGTATCTCAGTTGTCACATATCTCTCAGGAATCTCAGGTGTCACATATCTCTCAGGTATCTCAGGTGTCACATATCTCTCAGGTATCTCAGGTGTCACATATCTCTTAGGTATCTCAGTTGTCACATATCTCTCAGGTATCTCTCAGGTCTCTCAAGTGTCACATATCTCTCAGGAATCTCAGGTGCCACATACTGTATCTCTCAGGTGTCACCTATCTCTCAGTTGTCACATATCTCTCAGGTATATCAGGTGTCACATATCTCTCAGGTGTCACATATCTCTCAGGTATATCAGGTGTCACATATCTCTCAGGTATATCAGGTGTCACATATCTCTCAGGTGTCACATATCTCTCAGGAATCTCAGGTGTCACATATCTCTCAGGTATCTCAGTTGTCACATATCTCTCAGGTATCTCAGGTGTCACATATCTCTCAGGTGTCACATATCTCTCAGGTATCTCAGTTGTCACATCTCTCAGGTATCTCAGTTGTCACATATCTCTCAGGTATCTCAGTTGTCACATATCTCTCAGGTATCTCAGTTGTCACATATCTCTCAGGAATCTCAGGTGTCACATATCTCTCAGGTATCTCAGGTGTCACATATCTCTCAGGTATCTCAGGTGTCACATATCTCTCAGGTATCTCAGTTGTCACATATCTCTCAGGTATCTCTCAGGTCTCTCAAGTGTCACATATCTCTCAGGAATCTCAGGTGCCACATACTGTATCTCTCAGGTGTCACATATCTCTCAGATGTCACATATCTCTCAGATGTCACATATCTCTCAGGTCTCTCAGGTGCTAATTCTTTTGCCCGAGGAACATTGACCTGTCACCCAGAACGTGGAAATGTTCTGACTTTAAAGCAGCGATACGGCTTTTCCCCTTGTCCCTTCTCCTTTTCCCCTTATTTGTATATGTAAAGCGTGTGACAACATATCATTCTACATTTTTACCTAGACTGGCAATCGTTTGCTGCTCCTGCTATAAATCTGTCAAACTCCTGAGTGTGTGCCTAACATAATGGCTGCCTCAGTCAGTGTAAGGCTACGGCCCCAGTCACTGCGTGCACGCGGCGCCACCGTTTAAGCCGCGATCTGTGGTCCAATAGGGTTCATAGAGGGCCGTATCTTGTTCGTGCCGCACACGCGCAGCCACGAGCAGTGGGGGCGAGGCCTTACTCAGCAGCTACAATGTATCCTGATATTACTACGGTAACATTACCTATTGTTACAGCTCGCAGCTCAAACTGCTGGGAACACAGGCAACCAATGATCCCAAACAGGAAAGTGTGACACAGATCTTGCACTGCTGGGGAGGTGGGCTAAACCTGCTATAGAAATCAAAGGATGCTCAGTGTGTTAAAACTGATAAACATGGCATTGAGTTGAATGTTAAAAAAATGCAGTAAATATTATCTAATACTACAAAACGGATTTTTTTTTTTTTTTTTTTAAACAACACATACTGTATAGGATATTGTATAGGATATTGTATAGGATACTGTATAGGATATTGTATAGGATATTGTATAGGATACTGTATAGGATACTGTATAGGATATTGTATAGGATACTGTATAGGATATTGCTTGTACTGCTCCTTGTAACATATAGCAGCAATTATGTTTCCACGTGTACCATTAAGTACTCTCATAGTCGCGTCTATAAGCCAGGGGGGCTCAGCTGCAGACCTGAAGACCCCGCAAAAGGTTAGGCTATAAGGATATCCCAGCTCGAAGACCGAGCCACTGATTGAACCACCTGTGGTGAAGCAGGGATATTCTGAAAACCTTGACCTGGAAGGGGGGGGGGGGGGGGGGGCTTGAGAACTGAGTTGAGAACCCCTGGTATAAGCAGTTATTTGGGGTTTTTTCTTGAGCTGGTCAGTTTTTCATTTAAAAAAAACGTTTTTGATATACAGTACTTTGTTTTTTTTTATAAGCCTCGTACCTATCTCCTACAGAGGTTAATATGTGTTATTATAACATATATTATCTGCAACTGTGCATGCAATGTCTTGTATATAATGTATACCCGCTCACTTGTGTAACTGTATTTGTAACCATGTATTGTCTGTCATCTTAACTCTGTGCCCAGGACATGCGTGAGAACGAGAGGTAACTCTCACTGTATTACTGCCTGTAACATGTTATAACTCTGTGCCCAGGACATGCGTGAGAACGAGAGGTAACTCTCACTGTATTACTGCCTGTAACACATGTTATAACTCTGTGCCCAGGACATGCGTGAGAACGAGATGTAACGCTCACTGTATTACTGCCTGTAACACGTTATAACTCTGTGCCCAGGACACGCGTGAGAACGAGAGGTAACTCTCACTGTATTACTGCCTGTAACATGTTATAACTCTGTGCCCAGGACATGCGTGAGAACGAGAGGTAACTCTCACTGTATTACTGCCTGTAACACATGTTATAACTCTGTGCCCAGGACATGCGTGAGAACGAGAGGTAACTCTCACTGTATTACTGCCTGTAACACGTTATAACTCTGTGCCCAGGACATGCGTGAGAACGAGAGGTAACTCTCACTGTATTACTGCCTGTAACATGTTATAACTCTGTGCCCAGGACATGCGTGAGAACGAGAGGTAACTCTCACTGTATTACTTCCTGTAACACATGTTATAACTCTGTGCCCAGGACATGCGTGAGAACGAGAGGTAACTCTCACTGTATTACTGCCTGTAACACATGTTATAACTCTGTGCCCAGGACATGCGTGAGAACGAGAGGTAACTCTCACTGTATTACTGCCTGTAACATGTTATAACTCTGTGCCCAGGACATGCGTGAGAACGAGAGGTAACTCTCACTGTATTACTGCCTGTAACACATGTTATAACTCTGTGCCCAGGACATGCGTGAGAACGAGATGTAACGCTCACTGTATTACTGCCTGTAACACGTTATAACTCTGTGCTCAGGATATGCGTGGGAACGAGAGGTAACTCTCACTGTATTACTGCCTGTAACATGTTATAACTCTGTGCTCAGGACATGCGTGAGAACGAGAGGTAACTCTCACTGTATTACTGCCTGTAACACATGTTATAACTCTGTGCCCAGGACATGCGTGAGAACGAGAGGTAACTCTCACTGTATTACTGCCTGTAACACGTTATAACTCTGTGCCCAGGACATGCGTGAGAACGAGAGGTAACTCTCACTGTATTACTGCCTGTAACACGTTATAACTCTGTGCCCAGGACATGCATGAGAACGAGAGGTAACTCTCACTGTATTACTTCCTGTAACACATGTTATAACTCTGTGCCCAGGACATGCGTGAGAGCGAGAGGTAACTCTCACTGTATTACTGCCTGTAACACGTTATAACTCTGTGCCCAGGACATGCGTGAGAACGAGCGGTAACTCTCACTTTATTACTGCCTGTAACACATGTTATAACTCTGTGCCCAGGACATGCGTGAGAACGAGAGGTAACTCTCACTGTATTACTGCCTGTAACACACGTTATAACTCTGTGCCCAGGACATGCGTGAGAACGAGAGGTAACTCTCACTGTATTACTGCCTGTAACACACGTTATAACTCTGTGCCCAGGACATGCGTGAGAACGAGAGGTAACTCTCACTGTATTACTGCCTGTAACACGTGTTATAACTCTGTGCCCAGGACATGCGTGAGAACGAGATGTAACGCTCACTGTATTACTGCCTGTAACACGTTATAACTCTGTGCCCAGGACATGCGTGAGAACGAGAGGTAACTCTCACTGTATTACTGCCTGTAACACGTTATAACTCTGTGCCCAGGACATGCGTGAGAACGAGAGGTAACTCTCACTGTATTACTGCCTGTAACACATGTTATAACTCTGTGCCCAGGACATGCATGAGAACGAGAGGTAACTCTCACTGTATTACTTCCTGTAACACATGTTATAACTCTGTGACCAGGACATGCGTGAGAACGAGACGTAACTCTCACTGTATTACTGCCTGTAACATGTTATAACTCTGTGCCCAGGACACGCGTGAAAACGAGACGTAACTCTCACTGTGTTACTGCCTGTAACACGTTATAACTCTGTGCCCAGGACATGCGTGAGAACGAGAGGTAACTCTCACTGTATTACTGCCTGTAACACATGTTATAACTCTGTGCTCAGGACATGCGTGAGAACGAGACGTAACTCTCACTGTATTACTTCCTGTAACACATGTTATAACACTGTGCCCAGGACATGCGTGAGAACGAGACGTAATTCTCACTGTATTACTGCCTGTAACACATGTTATAACTCTGTGCTCAGGACATGCGTGAGAACGAGAGGTAACGCTCACTGTATTACTGCCTGTAACACACGTTATAACTCTGTGCCCAGGACACGCGTGAAAACGAGACGTAACTCTCACTGTATTACTGTCTGTAACACGTTATAACTCTGTGCCCAGGACATGCGTGAGAACGAGACGTAACTCTCACTGTATTACTTCCTGTAACACATGTTATAACTCTGTGCCCAGGACATGCGTGAGAGCGAGAGGTAACTCTCACTGTATTACTGCCTGTAACACGTTATAATTCTGTGCCTGGGACATGCGTGAGAGTGAGAGGTAACTCTCACTGTATTACTGTCTGTAACACGTTATAACTCTGTGCCCAGGACATGCGTGAGAACGATCGGTAACTCTCACTGTATTACTGCCTGTAACACATGTTATAACTCTGTGCCCAGGACATGCGTGAGAACGAGAGGTAACTCTCACTGTATTACTGCCTGTAACACATGTTATAACTCTGTGCCCAGGACATGCGTGAGAACGAGAGGTAACTCTCACTGTATTACTGCCTGTAACATGTTATAACTCTGTGCCCAGGACATGCGTGAGAACGAGAGGTAACTCTCACTGTATTACTGCCTGTAACACATGTTATAACTCTGTGCCCAGGACATGCGTGAGAATGAGATGTAACGCTCACTGTATTACTGCCTGTAACACGTTATAACTCTGTGCTCAGGATATGCGTGGGAACGAGAGGTAACTCTCACTGTATTACTGCCTGTAACATGTTATAACTCTGTGCTCAGGACATGCGTGAGAACGAGAGGTAACTCTCACTGTATTACTGCCTGTAACACATGTTATAACTCTGTGCCCAGGACATGCGTGAGAACGAGAGGTAACTCTCACTGTATTACTGCCTGTAACACGTTATAACTCTGTGCCCAGGACATGCGTGAGAACGAGAGGTAACTCTCACTGTATTACTGCCTGTAACACGTTATAACTCTGTGCCCAGGACATGCATGAGAACGAGAGGTAACTCTCACTGTATTACTTCCTGTAACACATGTTATAACTCTGTGCCCAGGACATGCGTGAGAGCGAGAGGTAACTCTCACTGTATTACTGCCTGTAACACGTTATAACTCTGTGCCCAGGACATGCGTGAGAACGAGCGGTAACTCTCACTTTATTACTGCCTGTAACACATGTTATAACTCTGTGCCCAGGACATGCGTGAGAACGAGAGGTAACTCTCACTGTATTACTGCCTGTAACACACGTTATAACTCTGTGCCCAGGACATGCGTGAGAACGAGAGGTAACTCTCACTGTATTACTGCCTGTAACACACGTTATAACTCTGTGCCCAGGACATGCGTGAGAACGAGAGGTAACTCTCACTGTATTACTGCCTGTAACACGTGTTATAACTCTGTGCCCAGGACATGCGTGAGAACGAGATGTAACGCTCACTGTATTACTGCCTGTAACACGTTATAACTCTGTGCCCAGGACATGCGTGAGAACGAGAGGTAACTCTCACTGTATTACTGCCTGTAACACATGTTATAACTCTGTGCCCAGGACATGCATGAGAACGAGAGGTAACTCTCACTGTATTACTTCCTGTAACACATGTTATAACTCTGTGACCAGGACATGCGTGAGAACGAGACGTAACTCTCACTGTATTACTGCCTGTAACATGTTATAACTCTGTGCCCAGGACACGCGTGAAAACGAGACGTAACTCTCACTGTGTTACTGCCTGTAACACGTTATAACTCTGTGCCCAGGACATGCGTGAGAACGAGAGGTAACTCTCACTGTATTACTGCCTGTAACACGTGTTATAACTCTGTGCCCAGGACATGCGTGAGAACGAGATGTAACGCTCACTGTATTACTGCCTGTAACACGTTATAACTCTGTGCCCAGGACATGCGTGAGAACGAGAGGTAACTCTCACTGTATTACTGCCTGTAACACATGTTATAACTCTGTGCCCAGGACATGCATGAGAACGAGAGGTAACTCTCACTGTATTACTTCCTGTAACACATGTTATAACTCTGTGACCAGGACATGCGTGAGAACGAGACGTAACTCTCACTGTATTACTGCCTGTAACATGTTATAACTCTGTGCCCAGGACACGCGTGAAAACGAGACGTAACTCTCACTGTGTTACTGCCTGTAACACGTTATAACTCTGTGCCCAGGACATGCGTGAGAACGAGAGGTAACTCTCACTGTATTACTGCCTGTAACACATGTTATAACTCTGTGCTCAGGACATGCGTGAGAACGAGACGTAACTCTCACTGTATTACTTCCTGTAACACATGTTATAACTCTGTGCCCAGGACATGCGTGAGAACGAGACGTAATTCTCACTGTATTACTGCCTGTAACACATGTTATAACTCTGTGCTCAGGACATGCGTGAGAACGAGAGGTAACGCTCACTGTATTACTGCCTGTAACACACGTTATAACTCTGTGCCCAGGACACGCGTGAAAACGAGACGTAACTCTCACTGTATTACTGTCTGTAACACGTTATAACTCTGTGCCCAGGACATGCGTGAGAACGAGACGTAACTCTCACTGTATTACTTCCTGTAACACATGTTATAACTCTGTGCCCAGGACATGCGTGAGAGCGAGAGGTAACTCTCACTGTATTACTGCCTGTAACACGTTATAACTCTGTGCCTGGGACATGCGTGAGAGTGAGAGGTAACTCTCACTGTATTACTGTCTGTAACACGTTATAACTCTGTGCCCAGGACATGCGTGAGAACGAGAGGTAACTCTCACTGTATTACTGCCTGTAACACATGTTATAACTCTGTGCTCAGGACATGCGTGAGAGCGAGAGGTAACTCTCACTGTATTACTGCCTGTAACACATGTTATAACTCTGTGCTCTGGACATGCGTGAGAACGAGAGGTAACTCTCACTGTATTACTGCCTGTAACACATGTTATAACTCTGTGCCCAGGACATGCGTGAGAACGAGAGGTAACTCTCACTGTATTACTGCCTGTAACACAAGTTATAACTCTGTGCCCAGGACATGCGTGAGAACGAGAGGTAACTCTCACTGTATTACTGCCTGTAACACATGTTATAACTCTGTGCCCAGGACATGCGTGAGAACGAGAGGTAACTCTCACTGTATTACTGCCTGTAACACACGTTATAACTCTGTGCCTAGGACATGTGTGAGAACGAGAGGTAACTCTCACTGTATTACTTCCTGTAACACATGTTATAACTCTGTGCCCAGGACATGCGTGAGAACGATCGGTAACTCTCACTGTATTACTGCCTGTAACACATGTTATAACTCTGTGCTCAGGACATGCGTGAGAACGAGCGGTAACTCTCACTGTATTACTGCCTGTAACACGTTTTATAAATAAATAGATAAATAATATGAATAAACGTTCAATGATAATCAAATGAAAAAGAAAAGAGTTCATTACGTACAGTATGGCATAATTAAGGGCCCATATAATTAGCCATGCTCTGAATCATTATATTCCCGCCTTGTAACGGAAGGATTATGAAACGATACACAGAATGTAAGTAACCATGAGACTTTTCTCCAGGCCGTTTTAAATGACAAAGCAAATGTTACTTGTTACTATGTAACATTCAGCGCACTCTCATCGGGATCTGACTCGCGAGAGTTTTCTCGTTGTAAAATGAAGAATTGGGATACAGCCGCTCCTCACCCCGCCTCCAGACCTCATGGGAACCATAGGTGCGGTCTGGGCCGCTGTCTGACATGTAAACATACTATAATCTCCTCTCCTCCTTTACAAAAGGGAATTTATATAAGGTCAGGGGCACTATGGACTGGCTTAGCACTTATACCGTTTATATGCTGTCCTGCAGTTGCGGCCCTCCCTATGTGGGCGCACCACCACGCCTCAGTACCCGCTTTCTACAGCATAGACGGAATATCATCAATGGTAATTGTCCGCTTAGTGTCTCCAGACATTTCCACCAGAAGCACAATAAGGTTCCTGGATCCCGTACCATCAGCGGTCCGGCTCTCATCTCACCCCTAGTCTTGGGAGGTGACAGATTTAAGGCTCTGTGTAGGCGGGAGACTTATTGGATCTACCAATTGGGGTCATTGGCCCCTGGTGGATTCCATCAATGTCTTGCAACCAGCCCTTGATTCTGAGCCGTGCTTTTCTCTTTCTCCTGTACGCTCTGCTCCCCTGGATATGGGCGAATTTGTCATTTATTACTCGTTCTCCCCCATTGGGGTTGTTTTATGGGATTATCAGCATAAAATAATTGGATAATATAGTTATATCCAGTGGTCGACAAATCACCAAAAAATCTACTCGCCGAACACAAAAATCTACTCGCCACCTAGTACCACACGTGTGCTGCTTGGGCCAATAAGAGCTCGCCACGATGTTAAATCCACTCGCCCGGGGCGTGCAAATGTATAGGTTTGTCGAACACTGGTTATATCAACTTTTTTTGATGAGTATATCTTTATAGATCTCCTCTTAGTTTCTGTCCTCCTCCGTAGTTTGATTTTTAGTGAATCTATGTGTGGTTATTGTAAGGGTTCCAGTCCAGGCTCTGGCTGGAGCCCGCCCTTACCTGGCTGCTGTGGACATTTTGGTTACTGGCCGCCTGCTTTATTGGCTGCACCTGTTCCAGGGCTTAAATAACAGCCAGTGACTAAAGTCCCCGCCCGAGCATTGTATGTGTTTAGCTGTCTTCCTGGCCACCCTGGGCTCTACTTCCTGTGCCTTCCCCGTTCCTGAGCCTTCCGTGTGGCTTGCCTATTGCGGTGGCTTCCCCGTTCCTGAGCCTTCCGTGTGGCTTGCCTATTGCGGTGGCTTCCCCGTTCCTGAGCCTTGCGTGTGGCTTGCCTATTGCGGTGGCTTCCCCGTTCCTGAGCCTTGCGTGTGGCTTGCCTATTTCTGTGGCTTCCCCGTTCCTGAGCCTTGCGTATGGCTTGCCTATTGCGGTGGCTTCCCTGTTCCTGAGCCTTGCGTGTGGCTTGCCTATTTCTGTGGCTTCCCCGTTCCTGAGTCTTGCGTGTGGCTTGCCTATTTCTGTGGCGTGCCTGTCCCTGTGGCTCCCTTGTGCATTGGATTTCCCCTGTTGCTGACCCCGGACTGTGACCCCGACCTCGCTGCTTTCCGCTTGCACTGATCTCTACTTGTCTCCTGGACTTTGCACCTCTGCTGCCAGCCCTGACCCCTGCTTCCATACCGACTACGGATACTCTTACAGGACTCTGTCCCGGGGGCCTTGGTCGGTTTATTTGCATCCCTACGGGTCCGCTTCCTGGTTGGAGACGAGCACCGTCACAGTTATGACCCCTATCTAATTCTAGGATCTATTTAGAAAACATCTTTAGTTCTTTTCAGCTTGTTATCTTCCTGGATTCATGACAGTAAAGCTCCATTGTTACGATTTTTTAGATGATCAGATTTAGTTTTATTAAATGATATTCTGTAATGGATGTATAGTTTGTTGTGTTATGATGACGTGTGTGTATTTCATACCAATTTATTGGACTTGTCCGATTTTATTTTTTTATGCATTCTATTTGTTTCTTGGATTATGGTTGTATGTTTGTAACTTTATTGTTATATTTGTTTGCAAATTATTTCTTTATTGTAAGGTTTTATAGCTTATGAATGAATTACATTTTACACAGTCAGCTATTTTGTGGATTGGTGTATCACTTCCTGTTTATATGTTGCCTAGCAACATTGGGGTATGAAACACCCCACTAGGACTCAACTTCCCATAAGCCTCTGAAAAAGTCACAGGGCAGCGACTTATATATATCTGGGATGGTTGAAAAGTCCAGAAGCAGTCACCGAAACAGAAAACAGCTTCAATGGCTTCCAGCGGTATACCATCTGTCTGCGTAAGTACGGAAAACAATCATTCAGGCATGGCGTATCATCTCCTTGCGTTGGACAGAAACACCGCCGGGTTCAAAGGGCAAGTACGAACGTGCGAGTCCCTGTGGTTGCAAAGATCAGGACACTTAGATGGGGGGGGCGGCATCTCAGCAATCTAAAGAACAGAAGTACCCCGACATACGTTTCGCTGAGTACGTAGCTTCTTCTTGGGGGTCTGATGAGGTGTGGTCAGTCAGGTATTTCAACTGGAGAGGCTTGATACTGCGCCAATTAGGAGCAGTGGGGAAGGAGGCAGATCAGCTGGTCTGAGGTCTCCTGAGAAAATCTAATCATGGGAGGAATGATGCCAGACATAAAAATACCCAAACTAATACACGAGACAGTTGTAACTTAAGTTACTATAAAGGTTATTGCTTAACAGGGCAGGACATACCAAAATATTCTACCCTACTTATAAACCCATACTAAATGACTTAAGGTTATAATCTCCGACAGTTCGATTACATGTAAATACAGGTGACCTATAATCCAACTTATTGAACCTCAAAGAGTAACTCGTGCATCATGTGAGCTGAAAGACACATTAAAAAAGATATATATACAAGGAATGCATTGATGAATCTAATGTACGTACTCACGCAGATGGTAAATTAATATAATTTGTCAGCAATGTGAGAGAATCTATGTCACCAAATCTTCAGACATTTGCTATTGTTCAGGTGTCCTTAGGAATTAGGGGGTGGGGGGGGGGGGGATTTAGAGAAAGCGTTACTCAGGTGTGAATGCAGATGGATCATCAAACTAGGGACACAGTTACCCCAGGGTCTAAATGAGTATATGGGATATGCTATGTTTTTATACAGTAGCAGGTATTCCCATATGCTCTTTGTAGTCCATAGGTCCTTCCTAAACCTGCTGTACTTATAATAATTCAAACTTTATATCAAATTCTTCATTATGATTTCATTTATTTTATGGAATTCAGTTTTATTACAGATTTGGTGACATAGATTCTCTCACATTGCTGACAAATTATATTCATTTACCATCTGTGTGAGAACGTACATTAGATTCATCAATGCATATAGTTACAACTTTCTCATGTACTGATTTGTGCGTCCTTATGTCTTTATGTCTGGCATCATTCCTCCCATGATTAGATCTTCTCAGGAGACCTCAGACCAGCTGATCTGCCTCCTCCCCCACTGCTCCTGATTGGCGCAGTATCAAGCCTCTCCGGTTTAAATACCTGACTGATCACACCTCATCAGACCCACAAGAAGAAGCTACGTACTCAGTGAAACGTACGTCGGGGTACTTCTGTTCTTTAGGTTGCTGAGATGGCCCCCCCCTCCCATCTAAGTGTCCTGCTCCCTGCAACCACAGGGACTCCGGTTTAAATACCTGACTGATCACACCTCGTCAGACCCCCAAGAAGAAGCTAGGTACTCAGCGAAACGTACGTCGGGGTAGTTCTGTTCTTTAGGTTGCTGAGATGCCCCCCCCTTCCCCATCTAACTGTCCTGCTCCCTGCAAACATAGGGACTTGCACGTTTGTACTTGCCCTTTGAACCCGGCGTTGTTTCTGTGCCACGCAAGGAGATGATCCGCCATGCCTGCACGACTGTTTGCCGTACTCACGCAGACAGATGGTATACCGCTGGAAGCCATTGAAGCTGTTTTCTGTTTCGGTGACTGCTTCTGATCTTTTCAACCATTCCGGATAAGTATCGGACTTATGTTGCTTACATTGCGTTCATCCTCGCGGACTGTAATGGAACGTTTACGCTTTGTTCTATAGGAATTGTTACACACTAATTCCTTCCTGTGTCTCCCCCCAATGTATCTTTTCATCAGTATATTATCCACACACACATGGAGCCTCAGAACTTCACCGGTTATTTTGTATTCTTGTGATGTTACTATCAGGGGAAGTCTTGCTTAGCATAGGGTTTCTTACACCAGCCGGTGACTGCAGGGGGTTAGGTGAGTAACGTGTGCACCTGAAACCGCTCAGTTAGCAGTGATTGTTGCACCTTGTTTTGCATCAGTTCAGTGACTCAGTGCTCCATGTGCCGGGTTTATATTCTAGGTACATTGCTTTCTCTTGCATACTAACTACGTATTGCTTAGGAAGTTCGTTTGGGTACCAGGGGCTTTTCTCAGCTATTTTTAATATTTTTTCTTTGTGTGCTTTAGATATTGTTTAATAAATTTGATATTTTGGATATGCTTGATTGCTTATTTTAGACTACTGTTTGTTTCCTATATATATATATATATATATATTGGGGAGGCTTCATCCAGCAGTGGGGAAACTAGGACTGCAGTTGATCCAATACTCACCCCTCCACCCCCCAACGCCCATGGTCTCCCCTACCCTCACCCCTTCCTAAAGCCTCTCCAAAGCCCTTCAAAGTCACCCACCTCCTAGATCCAAGTGACACCACTGTCCACACCGTGAGACCCATAACCATGCCACCAACAAGATTAGATCCAGATACTGCACCCCCACCCCTGCCCACCAACCAAGCAAGCTCTTAAATGCTCCTACACCAATAGCGCCGTCCATAGTGTTCGCCCTGGGTAAGGGCGCTAAATAAATGTTGTTATAAATAAATAAATGATGAATGATGGTATATTATATAAACGTACATATATATATATATATCATTGGGGAGGCTTCATCCAGCAATGGGGAGACACGGGCTGAAGATCATGATATATTTGGTATAAAGGATAATAATGCCTTTTAATCTTCAAGTTCCCAGTAATATAGTCTACGATTCCCCCCCCCCCCCCTTCCAGTAAGGACGACTAGAAAACAAACAAAGCTTCTAAACTTGACCAACAATCTGCTGTCGAAATTGAAACAACGTCCACCCACCACAAAGACAGTGCAGCTCACGTCCAGCCCTTCCCGATAAAGAAATACAGATGTACTCCAGATGAGAGATTCCCGATACTCCTCTTTTTGGTCGCAGAAGAGGAAGATCGCTGATTTACCGGACGACTTACCCGACCAGGGGCTGTGTTTATACCTGTGAGCTCTCCCCGCGGCCTTAAGACGAGTCTATTAATGGAAGATGTCTTATAAATCCCTTATAAATATAGCTGCAGCATCATAGCTCTGTAACCAGGGGCTGGCTCCGTTCCCATAGACACAGGAGGGGAGATTTCATCCAACATACTGTGCGTTACCAATTCTACATCCATATATTCACCATAACCCCAAGAGACCCCACATTTGGATAGTAAGTTCCTTATGCCTGGTTCAAATTTCAACGTTGTAACAGGGACATATCCCTGTTTAAATAAAGCAGCCACAGAGCACTGAGAATCCAGCAGAGAGATAGTTAATTGCAGCCACTCAATTAACTAGTCTCCACCTGGGCTAATGAGAGCGCTGTAAAAAGCCTCATGTGAGACACAGGAGAGAGATTCCTTAGCTCACATTTGGGCTGACAGAAGGAGAGCAGAGAAGCCTGCACACAGACACAGGCTGTGCTGAGATCAAGACACCCAGAGACCTATATTTCCTGGACACAGAGGACCCAGGAACCTGCCAGAGACTGACATGGAGGGCCACCTGCTTAAGGTACCTCCTGAGACTTTGGGGTGATAGGCTGGTAATGGGAATATCCCTCCAGTCCTGCAGATAGGCTCTGGGGAAGTAAGTTACCCCTTACACAGGGATAAGGGTTTGTTATTTTTGTATGTTTTGCCTGGATAAAGGAACAGGCTCAATAACGCCCAGATATAATGTCACCCTAATCGGTCTCCAGTATATGAACCTCTGCCCACATCTCTTACAAATGTTGACACCAAAACGGACGGTAAGCTCCTGGGAACATTGCATGTCATTACCCAGAATCCTTTGCTGCAGTGGAAGCATTGTATGCCAAGAGATAATAAGGAAAGGCAGGCCTTAACCACGGCTGTGCTGTAAAAGCTGTGTAAGGCCGCGTTTATAGTGCTGGCGACGGCAACGCGACCGATGACGTCGCGGTCGCCACTAGTGAAAGTTGTCATTTTGTTTTAATGTAGCTGGCGTCAAGGCAAGTGACGTCACGAAGGGGACAGGCCGCGGTCTCTGATTGGTTTAGAGACAGCCACATGTGGCGACTGTCTCTAAAAAAATCGAATTAATTTTTTTTTGATCAATCCGTCGCCGTCGCGCTTACTATAAGCGCTTGCGATGGAGTCAATCGATTTGTTTTGGGTCGCCGTCACAAGGCACTATACAGTACGCGCAGCTTAAGGCGGAAGGCTGAAGATTATAGGGTTCCCCTGTTACAACAGCTAAAGAGCAAACAAAGCACAGTGATAGCTCATTTGCATGTCATTACCCAGAATCCTTTGCTGCAGTGGAAGCATTGTATGCCAAGAGATAATGGGGAAAGGCAGGGCTGTATGAGACATGAGAATGTGCTCACACCGCGGGGGTTTTTACTCATCGTACGAGTAAAACCAGCTTGTCTCCAGTCCTCCTTCTCCCTTTTAGTTTAGAGTAGCTAGGTCTGGTTAATTAATTTAATAACTACCTACGTATACGGTGTATTGTAGGCGCTGTCATATGTCTCTTTATGTATATGTAGCCAGGTCTCCCTTTCCATTGCGGACCCACCCCCCTCCTCTCCCTCGCTGCGGCCGTTCGCGGGGAGGTGTGGGGGCATGTGCGCGAGCAGCGCGCTGTTCCCTGAAGCGGCCGGTTGCCGGGGACGCGAGCGGCCCGTTGTTAGGGCCGCGGTCGCGTTGCCGAGGTCCCGGCGGCTCGCGGTACAGGGCGCCGCCATTGCGCATTGTCTCGCGCGTGCGCAGTGAGAGCCAGGCGCCGGGAGGACCCCAAAGAGCTTGCGCATGCGCAGGGATGAGCCCGCGAAACTCTAGCCTACCAGGGAAGGCTCTAGGCAGGGACTACGAGTCCCATGAGCCTCTGCACGCCCCACGTGACGCCAGGGAGCCAATAGGGCTTAGAATCTCCCTGCAGGGAAGAGATACATTTCACACGCTGAGCCCACGCTAGTTAGTTGGAGCTGGGAGCAGGAAGGGGAAGGAAGGGTGTAGGGAGCAAGTGAAGCTCCTGCACCAGGTAAGGTTCCCCATATCCCAGGCAGGCCCCAACTCCCTACCAGGCTAGTGGGTAATTAATAAGGGACGGCCCAAGGTTAGGGACCCTGCCCTTAGTTGCGTGTGTGTGCTGTCTTGTCAGAGTCACGGCTGTCAGTGCTGTGAGGTCTGACAAGAAGGCATTGTGTGTTTGTGCAGCACGTTTCCTGCAAGCACCCAGCAGGTTGCAGTGCGTTGCTGCAGGCGCTGGGAGTACTAGGTAGGAATTAGTAGTCAGGACCGGGAACAGCTAGGGGAACGGAGTAGGCCAGTAACCCCTTAGGTCCCAGATAGGTCCTCACTCCCCAGTTTGTGGTGCTACAGGGACAGGCCCTAGGTTAGGGACTCTGTCACAGTAGCACTAGTGTTAGATAGGGACACAGCGGACACTGCGCTCCCAGAGAGAAGACTTGGGCTCAAGTCTGTGCCCAGACAGACTATCTCCAGGGTGGGATCACCCCTGGCGGACCCCGGGCAAGGAACCACAGGATCAGACGGAGTCACCGAGCGACAGATCCTTTTTGAAGTGTTTGCAGGCCCGAGTGCAGGAGCGCTCGGCAGGTACCCCCATAAGTGCACCAACGTATCCTAACATACTATCATCACACATAGTGGCAGCGCTGACCACGGGACAAGGGGGTTGGGCTGTGGACACAGTGTGGGGGTACACGGTGACTGTGGAGTTACTCCCTAGGGGGAATGTTATAAGTGTTGTGTTATTGCCTGCATATATATAAACTGGTTATATACATTCCTGTGTATGTGGTTATTGTATATGTGGGTCCTGTGCAGGAAACCTTCTACTCCCCTAGAACCCTACACAGGTGGAGGCGCTGAAACCGAGACGTTCCAGAGGACTCACCCCAGGCTCTCACTGGCGGAGGCTCAGACCTCCTGTGAGCCTGACAGGTATACTGCACCACACCTGGTAACATATAGGTTGCCCCCACATACACTATATATGCGATTGGGTGGGGGAATACCCGTTATATATATATATATATATATATATATATATATATATATATATATATATATATATATATACAGATGTAGAGGTATCGGTACAGTGTTAGCCGAGCTTTAATAATCAAAAAACAATAGACGATACCGTTCTGTGGCTAACGAGATGCTTTTATTTGTGCGAGCTTTCAAGATACACTGATCTCATCTTCCGGCGATGTTACACTGAATAAAGCAGGCAAGGGCTTACTTTAAAAACAGTGCATATCAGAATGTTATCTGTGACTGAAACTCCCTGTGTATTATGCGATTTATGACGTGAGGTGTTAAATAGTCCCTGAATGTTAGTGATGTAAGAGTGTGTGTATATAGTGAGAGGACGTGTGGTATAGTTGCGGATAGAAGATATATAGGTCCTGCTGTGATAAAATTCTACCTGTCCCCACAAAGAGTTAAAAGCTCAGGGTAGACTCTGCAGATAACCTGGGCCTAATCAGCAATGTTTAAAAAAGGCCAGTTCTTCCCTCTCCCCCTATTCCAGCAAGAGAGCTGCACTGCTGCAAACAGACACGGCTCTGCAGCCATTTTGTTTGTTACCTGTGTTTGTGTTAGTTGGTAAGTGGGGAAGCCACCCAAAGGTAGATAGAAACTTCTGTCTAGTTAGTGCTCAAGAGAGAGCAAGGGTTTCTTTGGACTGTGTTTTCTCTCACCCGCTGAAATGTTAAAGCAAATAAAAACACTGGAACCACAGTTGGATCTGTCCTGTGTTGCGGTTTTACCCTAGAAGACAGTGGGTTTTAAGGATCCCAGACAAAAACCCTTCAGTCAAAAAGGGCATTTTGTCACAATATATATATATATATAACAAAAAAAGCGAACAATAATGAACTGCCCTCACCCACCTCATGTGTTACAGGGTAAATAATGGCACAGGTAATACAATAAAATATTAGCGATGAGATTACGAGAAGTCAATATGAGATGAAAGTCCAGGATACTTAAATGAAGTCAATAGAAAGCGTTGAAATGGATGTAAATATCCTATTAATGACAGATGCTAGATGAGGTGCCCTCATGCAGCTCCTTTGAGGAAAACGACTCAATTTCCTCCAATCCAAAAATGCTATATTCAAAAAGGAAGCGCAGCAGGGGATAACCTCATATAAATGGCATTTATTACTGTTAAATAACAACAATCAAAAAGAAAAAGAAAAAAAAAAGACAAGTCAAGGTGAAGGTATAAATGCTGATCTGGGCTGGAACTGTACAGTTCTTGTGGGCGCTGAATCCTCTGAGATGCCTCTGTCCTGTGTTCTGTGGAGCACAAGCTGCTGGTACCAGTGGGGCTCAGAGTACGCTCCACGGAGCACAGGACAGAGGCATCTCGGAGGATTCACCCACTAGAACTATACAGTTCCAGCCCAGATCAGCATTTACGCCTTCACCTTGACTGTCTTTTTTTCTTTTCTTTTTGATTGTTGTTATTTAACAGTAAAAAATGCCATTTATATGAGGTTATCCCCTGCTGCGCTTCCTTTTTTTAAATTTGGCGTGCGTAAAGACAAATGTACGATACCGTTTCCACGAAATCGGCAGACAGCACGCCGGTAAGTAAAGTACGAAATTCCAACGTTTCGGTCCCAACAATGGACCTTCCTCAGGGCGGCGCAGTGAAAGAATGAACACACAGAACATAGATTCCCCTAAATTAATCCAATGAACACACAATCACCAAAAACCATTAAAAGAGGCAAAAGCCCGCCAAACCTTTATTCCCACGATCTCTAAAGTGCTGCATAGGACATTTTGAAGTTTTCCATCGGCCATCTTGGATACGGAGATACCACTGCCTGCGCAGTGTGGTGATGTCTGAATAATCCACTCACGCATGTTTCACTAGAAACATCGGACCCTGCGCATACGCAATGCACAATCTGCTGGAGGACAACCTGTGTCAGTTTCGGCAACCCCCGGCTACAGATTGCCATGACAACACACTGAGGCGGCGGCCATTTTGAATGTAACTGCGCATAAGTGCCTATGCAAGAGAATCACTGTTGCTCAATGAATTAGCTGTACAAGAGCAAAAAGGGATGTTTTGGGCAGGAATGTACCCCATGGTCAGTGACAACATACATATATACACATAAACACATATAGATATACACATATATACATTTATCGATTTTGGCTTTATTTTTGTTAAATAAATCCTGACACAGTGTAATATGTCATGTGTTGTTGTTCATCTGAGGTTGTATTTACCTAATTTTAAGACCTGCTAAGGAACAGATGATTGTTATTATGTCCTTATATGTAAAATCATAGAATTCAAAGAGGGTGTACTTTCTATAACTACATATAACTATATAACTAATATATATATATATATATATATTTTTTTTTTTTTTTAAATCTTGGATGTGAGTGTCTGGCGACCATTTGATTGGTCCGTCGTCCGCTCGCCCTCCGACGGCTCTCTTTGGCCAGTGTGTCTGCCCCCACCCCTGTGTTCCGCTCCTCCACAACTCTCATTGGCCCCCCAGAGCACGCTCTCTCCCACAGGCCGCTCCCTTCCCCCGGCTCTCACCCTTCCCCTGTCTCTCACCCTTCCCCGGCTCTCACCCATCCCCCGGCTCTCACCCTTCCCCGGCTCTCACCTCACCCCGGCTTTCACCTCCCCCCGGCTCTCACCTCCCCACGGCTCTCACCCTTCCTCGGCGCTCTCTCTCACACACACCGCTCCCACTCCAAATCCCCCCACCCCACCCCACACAGAGCACGCTCTCTGCGGCTCTCACTTCACACAGGCCGCTCCCCCAGCTCCCCATCCCCGAGAGCGCTCCTCCAGTTCTCTCCGCCTCTCCCGTGAAGGGCATGTTCAACGGCGGGCACATCACCTCCTCACCGGAGCATCTCAGCCTCGCCGGGGGTCACGGACACCACTGAGGAGCCGGAGGTGGAGGAGGAGGGCGGCCGGTACCCGGACGAAGAGGAGGAGGGCGACTGGTACCCGGAGGAAGAGGAGGGGCGCGGCCGGGTGCAAGGTGAGGAAGCGCAGGGGAATGGGTTCTTTCACTCTCTCCCACTCTATCCTGCGTGTCATCGCAGACGTCCCCGGAAATACTGGGAACTTCATTTAATACATAGAGGAAGCCGGGCGTGGATATATCTCAGCGTCCGTATCGAAAAAATAACTGAGTTTTTCCTTTGATAAGTAGAGTCCCGAGACTGGTGAGAAATGCAATTATCATATATAACTATGTAACTATCCTGCTGTATATAGTGAGAACCCTACTGTATATCGTGGCAATCCTACTGTCTATAGTAAGAATCCTTTTGAAACTAGAAGAAAATTGCAAAGCTAGTACAACCAACCTCACACTGGTGAGACCCATTAAGGTTGAAACATGTCTGTGAGTGGTTTGACTGGCTTTGCATCTAATCCCATGCTGTGCTTAAAAGCTGTGTAAATAGCATTGCATTTCTTATATGGGTTCCATGTGAATGGATATTCCAGGCAAAAGGTGACACATTGTGTACTCATTTGCATGTCATTTCCCAGAATAACATGCTGCAGTGGAAGCACTGTATGCTGAGGATAATGGTGAAAGGCAGGGTGCAGACCTGCCTAAGACATGTGAATGTGCTCACAAGCGATCTTTTTATTTGCTATTTGCTAACGGTGGAGGTTTCTTGTTGCCTTTTTCACCCACCATAACGTAAAACGTGTGTGCGTTTGTGTGTGCGCGCGCGTGTGTGTTCTACTGTATATAGTGAGAATATTACTGTACATAGACAGAATACACACATATATATATGTACAATCCTAATGTATATAGTGACAATACTATATATATATATATATATATACACATATATATATTAATAATACTACTGTACAGTATATACTAAGAATCCTACTGTATATTCACAATCCTACTGTACATAGTAATAATCCTACTGTATATAATGAGAATCCTACTGTATATATTGACAATCCTACTGCACATAGTGACAAACTTACTGTATATATAAATAATCCTACTGTTTATAGTCACAATCCTACTGTATATATTAATAATACCACTGTATATAGCAAAAATCCTAAATATATTAATAATCCTACTGTATAAGGAGACTCCTACTGTATATTGACAAAACTACTGTATACAGTATATTAATAATCCTACTGTATATAATGAGAATCATACTGTATACAGTGACAATCCTTTGCACAATATTTTCACTTTAAACTGCGTCCGAAAGTTCTTCTCTCTCCGCTTGTTACATTTCTTTTTTAAGCATAAATAAAAATAACAAAAAACAAATTGAGATGAAAGTGCAGCCTTTTGTAAAATAGCGTCATGTAATAATACAGCGCGCAAACGCCCGTCAGTCAGTGTAAAGAAACCCGCCAAATACATACATCAAACACATTATACAGCATCTCCCTCTCCCTCCTTCTATCTCTCTTTCTAACGCTCTCTCTCTTCCTAACTCTTTACCTCTCTCTCTCCCCTCTCCCTTTCTATATCTTTTTCTAACTCTCTCTCTATCTCTCGCCCCCTCTCTCTCTCTCTCAACCTTCCACTCTATCTCTCTCTCTCCCCCTTTATCTCTCCTTCCCTCTCTCTCTTTCTATATCTCTATCTCTCCCTCCTATATGAAAAACTCTCCAGGGAACAATATCTCAAATGACTTCTCTTGACCTGACCTCTTCACAGAGACCACTCCAGCCGTGAAGAACACCAAACAGATGTCTTCTCCACCAGCCCTGGCGTGAATGATCCCGTAAGACCTCCGGGAACAAACAAAAAAGGCGCAGAGGATCTCCCTTGGGCGGCACGGACGGACACACAGACGGTTGGGTTACCTTTTTCCCCGAGGCACGGCAGACAATCCAAGAGGAGAAGAAGTTGGGTGTCTCAGACGGTCGGGGAGTGAAGCCCGTTCTGCTCTCTGCCCCGGGGCAGCTGTCGCTGATATCAGAAGTCAGGACACTGAAACCTGAGCGTCTTCCAAGCTCTTCAGGTGGAACTTGGGGCTTCTCTCGGGTTTCTGCCGTTTCATTCCCCTAGTTGGGCCAAGTGTGTGTGAGCGGCGAGTGTACACGCGTGAACCTGCCCCCGGGGGCTGCGTGTGTACATGTGTGATGCTATGGAGCGTATAAACAGAGATTTATTGCTGTGTATAAAAACAAATTATATATAATATTAATTAATATATATATATATATATATTAGAGCTATTATTGAGTGTGTGAGTTTGCATATAGATGTGTGTGTGTGTGTGTGTATATATACCGGTATATATTACTGTATATAATACAGATATTACTGAATATGGGAGTTTGCATATAGATGTGTGTGTGTATATATACCGGTACTGTATATATTATATAATACAGATATTAGTGTGTGTCTGCATATACAGTACAGGCATACCTCGGTTTAAGGACACTCACTTTAAGTACACTCGCGAGTAAGGACATATCGCCCAATAGGCAAACGGCAGCTCGCGCATGCGCCTGTCAGCATGTCCTGAACAGCAATACCGGCTCCCTACCTGTACCGAAGCTGTGCGCAAGCGGGGAGAGTATAGAGTCTGTTACAAATGCGTTATTTACATCAGTTATGCACGTATATGACGATTGCAGTACAGTACATGCATCGATAAGTGGAAAAAAGGTCGTGCTTCACTTTAAGTACATTTACGCTTTACATACATGCTCCGGTCCCATTGCGTACGTTAATGTTGGGTACGCCTGTATACAGTTATTACTGTTATTACTGAGTGTGTAACATACACAGAGATAAATATTGCAGCGGAATATATATGTTTGGACTCGCGTCTCCCTGTTTCTCTTGTTCACGGTTAGTTTACGCGTTGACACTTAATGCTGTGATTGGGTAAGGCTGCCATCTTGCGAGTGACACTCAATGCTGTGATTGGGTAAGAATGCCATCTATTGAGTGACACTCAATACTGGGAGTGGGTAAGGCTGCCATCTAGTGAGTAACACACAATACTGTGATTGGATGAGGCTGTAATCTAGTGAGTGACACTCAATACTGTGATTGGTTGAGGATGCTATCTAGTCAGAGACACTCAATACTTTGATTGGGTAATGATGCCATCTAGTCACTGACACTCAATACTGTGATTGGGTGAAGCTGCAACCTAGTAAAAGAGAAACTCAATGTTGTGATTTGATATGGATGCCATCTAGTGAGTGACACTCAATACTGTGGTTAGGTGAGGCTGCCATCTAGTGAGATATTCAATACTGTGATTGGGTGAGGCTGTAATCTAGTGAGTGACACTCAATACTGTGATTGGGCGAGGCTGTAATCTAGTGAGTGACACTCAATACTGTGATTGGATGAAGCTGCAATCTAGTAAAATAGACTCTCAATTTTGTGATTTGGTATGGATGCCATCTAGTGAGTGACACTCAATACTGTGATTGGGTGAGGATGCTATCTGGTTAGACACACTCAATGTGATTGAAGATGATTGCCTTCTGGAGAGTGCCACTCAATTCTGTGATTGGGTGAGGCTGCAATCTGTTTACTGACTGGTTACTGACACGCAATACTGATGCCATCTTGTGAGTGACACAACACGGTGATTGAGTGAAGCTGCAATCTAGTAAAAGAGACACTCAAGATTGTGATTTGGTATGAACGCCATCTAGTGAGTGAAACTCAATGCTAGGATCGGGTGAAGCTGAGATCTAGTGAGTGACATTCAATGCTGTGATTGGGTAAAGATGCCATCTAGTGAGTGACACTCAATACTGTGATTGGGTGAGGCTGCAATCCAGTGAGTGACACTCAATGCTATGATTGGGTAAGGCTGCCATCTGGTGAGTGACACTCAATGCTGTGATTGGGTAAGGATGCCATCTAGTGAGTGACACTCAATGCTGTGATTGGGTAAGGCTGCCATCTAATGAGTTAAATGCATTACTATGGTTGGATGAGGCTGCCATCTCGTTAGTGGCACTTAATACTGTGATTGTGTAAGGTTGCCAACTAGTGAGAGACACTCAATGCTGTGATTGAGTGAAGCTGCCTTCTAGTGAGTGACGCAGTACTATGGTTGGAGTAGGCTGCCAACTAGTGAGTGACACTCAGTACTGTGATTGGGTGAGGTTGGAATCTCGTAAAAGAGACAGCAATGCTATGATTGGGTGATGCTGCCATCTAGTGACAGACACTTAATACTGTAGTTTGGTAAGGGTACCATCTAGTGAGTAACACACAATACTGTGATTGGGTGAGGCTGCAATCTAAGTGAGTGACATTCAATGCTGTTGTTGGGTAAGGCTGCCACCTAGTGTTACACTAAAGACTGTTTTTGGGTGAGGCTGTAATCCAGTGAGTGACACTCAGTACTGTGATTGTATAAGGATGTCATCTAGTGAATGACACTCAATACTTTGATTGAGTGAGCCTGTCATCAAGTGAGTGACACTCAATGCTGTGATTGAAGGAGGTTACCTCCTAGTGACAGGCACTTAATACAGTGATTGGGTAAGGATGTCATCTAGTGAGTGACACTCAATGCTGTGATTGAAGGAGGTTACCTTTTATAGAGTGACACTCAATTCTGTGATTGGGTAAGGATGCCATCAAGTGAGTGACACTCAATGCTGTGATTGGGTAAGACTGCAAACTAGTAAATGAGACACAATGCTGTGATTGGGTGATGCTGTCATCCAGTGAGTGACACTCAATGCTGTGATTTGGTGATGCTGTCAACCAGTGAGTGACACTCAATGCTGTGATTGGGTGACGTTGCCTGTGACGGTAGCCAGGCATCCTCACATGAGAAAGGAGAAGCCCGGCTGGCTGCCCCAATACCATGTGTAATGGCCGCCTCTGTGGGGCTCTTGTATGTAATGTTTGGTGTAACCCCTCCCAGAAAAGAGCTGATCACTGTCTGATGTCTGGAAGGGGGGAACTGTATGACTTGGGAAACGGTTATTGTATATGTAACCCTCTTTCACCCCACCCGACATGAGATTGGGTGGGGTACACTCCTTCTGGTTACTGTACACGGTCTTGGTGCTGTGACCTGCTGGCAAACAGGAGGGCTGAGGGCTCCGCGGTGTTGTGGGGAGAACCAGGACAGGGACAGGAGGTGGTGTGGGACAGGTTACCTTGCTCTTGTTCTCTCTGGGTGGTGCAGCGCCTCCAGCCAGTAGGGATCCTCTGGGGTCTCCAGAGGAGGGACCCCCCACTGACACTCTCTCCTTCTCACACCAGGAACAGTGAGACACACACAGCAGCTTCTTTCTGTGGTTTTGTATTGGCAGAGCAGCATACACAGCATAGTACAGCGTCACAGCATAGTACAGCGTCACAGCATAGTACAGCGTCACAGCATAGTACAGCGTCACAGCATAGGCCTGCTCTTCCTCCTCTGCCATTCTGCTCATGGCAGCATAACTCCCCTCCCTCCTTACCCAGGTGGGGCAAGAGGGAGAGGAAGGCTTCTCTATCAGCTCTACTCAATATCTCCTTCCAGAATCCCTCCTCATCCTAACTGATCACTTATTTTAGGAAACATGTCTCAATTTGAATATCCTCAGGGAGTGTCTCTAGCTTTGAATCATTACAACTCAAAGCTGGATACCGATTGGCTCACACACATCAGGGGGTGTTCCAACCCATATCCACCCTTTGGATTAACATGCTCAAAGGTTGCTTAAGCCCGCCCCTGAATATTGCTACTATACTCAGAGCTGAAATGCAAACAGGCTAACTGAAGGAATTAACCTTTCCACTGCCTGTTCTAATAGGACTGACAGAGGAAAGGCCCAGAATTAGCAATAGATGCCGAAGGCCTGGCTATATATATGTAGAAAAGCACTTTATGCCCCATGTTAGAGTGTAGCCTTTTCCCCATACAGTAAGGCCGAGTTCAGCGTGGCTGCTGCGGCAGCGTGCGTCCATGCGCACCTCCCCCGCGTGCTCCTGCAGCCCGGCGATCTGTGTTCAGGCTGCAGGAGTCGGGTCGCGGCGTTTGGGGGCTTGGCGGGGGGAACGTGTCACGGAGCTGGTTCGCTGAACCAGCTCACGTGATGCGACTGCAGCCCCAAATATCATTTCTGGTTACAGCGGCGTCAACGCTGCACTTTACCGCCGGTGGAGTTTTCAGTTTGAACACTCCCACCAAACAATCTGAAATTGCGACGGACGTGCGCACGCACGCGTCGCGTAGCAGCCACCCCGAACACGGCCTTAGAAAGGCAGCCAGTAATGTAATGTGTGTTTTAGCATTTCTTTGCATGCAGGCACAGTAATTCACTTAGCTGTGTTGTCTGCAGAGAAATGCAGGGTCGTGACAAAGGGCTGGGAGCAGCTAAGTGCCGGGACAAATGGTGAGCGGGGAAGGGCTGATTATCAGGTCCGGGGACGGACTCCCAGCGCGGTAGAGTCTATACACATAATATATAAAGCTTGGCCCCCTGCAGAAGCAATCCCTCCAGCCAATTAGGCGAGGGAAGCCCATGACCAGGGGGCAAGCCCCCTCCCCCCTCACCTCCCTGGGATCTCTGGGCCGCCGTCGCGGCCCCCCCTGGGGGGGGGGGGGCAGGCCTAGGTCAGTACAAAAGAGGCAGCCGGGAGCTGAATCTTCCATTCTGCTCCCGGTCTGCTGCGAAGTTTAGTGTCCTCTCCTCTCCTCCAGGTGAGTTTGTAGTCTCCCTTTGGGCCCGATCGCAGCATCCCCCCCCTCCGCCTCCGCTATGGCTGTCCAGGGGATAGTTGCGAGGCAGCCGGGGAGTGCTGCCACGGGGGATCCCCCTACCGCGCGGCTCTCCCTCCCTCAGCCTCCGTGGCTGGCCTGCTCGGCGGGCGGGGAGGGGGGGGCCTCCGGCGAAGGGGGGGATCCGCCTGCCGGACCAAGGGATAGCTAGTGGGGATCCCCCTTACCGCGTGGCTCTCCCTCCATCAGCCTTGGTAGCTGGCGGGCGGGGAGGGGGGGCCTCCGGGGAACGGGGGGATCCCCTTGCCGGTACCAGGGAATAGCCAGGGGGGATTCCCTTGCCACGTGGCTCGCCCTCCATCAGCCTCTGCGGCTGGGGAGGGGGGGGCCAGAGGGAGGACGAGGAGAGGCACAACAACCCCCCACGTTTTTTTGCCACGACGGTTCCCCCAACAGAATGGCCGTGGGTATCCCCCAACCCCCTCCCCCCCGGGGTTGGAGCACGGGACACTCAGTGGGGTTACATGGCAGTGGTATAATGTGCTGTAATTGATTTCTTTCAACATTGGATAAAGTTATGATCAATGCTAGAATGGCCGTGGGTATCGCTGCATACCGCATTCGTAGTGATAGCGGGCTGTATGTGGGGAATAAAGTGTATACACCTCAGTGTGGTTATATTGCGTTGTATTCGGGGTATGGTTATAATGCGTTGTATTCGGGGTATGGTTATAATGCGTTGTATTCGGGGTATGGTTATAATGCGTTGTATTCGGGTTATAAGGCATACGAGCTGCATTTGAGGTACAATTGGCTGTAATTGGGTTACATGGCGTATATTGTATTTGGATTATAGGGGGTGTGTATATACCGCATCCGAAGTTACAATGGGCTGTAATGGGGTGACATGGTGTATATAGTGTGTATACTGCACTCGTAGTTACGTTCTGTTGTACGCTAGGGTGTGTATAGGTGCTGCATTCGCCGTTACAATGTACTGTAACTGGGTTACATAGCGTATATAGTGTATATACTGCATTCACGGTTACGTGCTGCATGTGGAGTATAAGGTGTATTTATGCTGCATTCAGTGTTGTAATGTGCTGTAATTGGGTTACATGGCGGGTATAGTGTATATACCGCAGTCAGGGTTAAGTGCGGTATGTGGATTATAAGGTGTACATTTGCTGCATGCAGGGTTATAAGGTGTCGTAATTGGGGTACATGGCGTATATAGAGTATATACTGCATTCACGGTTACGTGCTGCATGTGGTATAAGGTGTATTTATAGAGTGACCATTCGTCCCGGTTTTGCCGGCACAGTCCCGTTTTTTTCTGTGCTGTCCCGGTTGACAGTCCGTCCCGGAAATGTCCCGGGTTTTGCCCCTGGTGACTGGTACCGAGCGCGAGTCGGCGGCGGTGCGCGGAGGCGGCAGCGTGAGGAGGATGCGGCGGTGCGCGGAGGCGGCAGCATGAGGATGCGGCGGTGCGCGGAGGCGGCAGCGTGAGGAGGATGCGGCGGTGCGCGGAGGCGGCAGCATGAGGAGGATGCGGCGGTGCGCGGAGGCGGCAGCGTGAGGAGGATGCGGCGGTGCGCGGAGGCGGCAGCGTGAGGAGGATGCGGCGGTGCGCGGAGGCATGCGGGAGGAGGATGCGGCGGTGCGCGGAGGCGGCAGCGTGAGGAGGATGCGGCGGTGCGCGGAGGCGGCAGCGTGAGGAGGATGCGGCGGTGCGCGGAGGCGGCAGCGTGAGGAGGATGCGGCGGTGCGCGGAGGCGGCAGCGTGAGGAGGATGCGGCGGTGCGCGGAGGCGGCAGCGTGAGGAGGATGCGGCGGTGCGCGGAGGCGGCAGCGTGAGGAGGATGCGGCGGTGCGCGGAGGCGGCAGCGTGAGGAGGATGCGGCGGTGCGCGGAGGCGGCAGCGTGAGGAGGATGCGGCGGTGCGCGGAGGCGGCAGCGTGAGGAGGATGCGGCGGTGCGCGGAGGCGGCAGCGTGAGGAGGATGCGACGGTGCGCGGAGGCGGCAGCGTGAGGAGGATGCGGCGGTGCGCGGAGGCGGCAGCGTGAGGAGGATGCGGCGGTGCGCGGAGGCGGCAGCGTGAGGAGGATGCGGCGGTGCGCGGAGGCGGCAGCGTGAGGAGGATGCGGCGGTGCGCGGAGGCGGCAGCGTGAGGAGGATGCGGCGGTGCGCGGAGGCGGCAGCGTGAGGAGGATGCGGCGGTGCGCGGAGGCGGCAGCGTGAGGAGGATGCGGCGGTGCGCGGAGGCGGCAGCGTGAGGAGGATGCGGCGGTGCGCGGAGGCGGCAGCGTGAGGAGGATGCGTATTATTTTTTAGCTGCCGGGGGCGGGGCTTTAGAGTAGAAGCAGGGGATTGGTTGGAGGTCAGGATTTGCCGGGGGCGGGGCTTAGTATCAGGGACGGATGTAGTGTGTGTGTGTGTGTGTGTGTGTGTGTGTGTGTGTGTGTGTGTGTGTGTGTGTGTGTGTGTGTGTGTGTGTGTGTGTGTGTGTGTGTGTGTGTGTGTGTGTGTGTGTGTGTGTGTGTGTGTGTGTGTGTGTGTGTTTTCACCAGAAGGAAGGCTCACAGCTGGCAACTGAAACTGCCGGCAGACTGGAAAAAAGCCTCACTACTTCTGGCTCCCTACAGTGGCATTACAGGTAAGCCCCATGTCGCCTGTGTGTGTGACTGCCCCCTTCCCAGTCTGTGTGTGTGTGTCTGCCCCCCTCCCAGTCTGTGTGTGTGTGTATGACTGCCCCCCTCCCAGTGTGTGTGGGTGACTGCCTCCCCTCCCAGTCTGTGTGGGTGACTGCCTCCCCTCCCAGTCTGTGTGTGTGTGTGTGACTGCCCCCCTCCCAGTGTGTGTGACTGCCCCCCTCCCAGTGTGTGTGACTGCCCCCCTCCCAGTGTGTGTATGACTGCCCCCCCTCCCAGTGTGTGTATGACTGCCCCCCCTCCCAGTGTGTGTGTGACTGCCCCCTCCCAGTGTGTGTGTGACTGCCCCCCCTCCCAGTGTGTGTGACTGCCTCCCCTCCCAGTGTGTGTGTGACTGCCCCCCCACCCAGTGTGGGTGTGTGACTGCCCCCCACCCAGTGTGGGTGTGTGACTGCCCCCCTCCCAGTGTGTGTGTGACTGCCCCCGCACCCAGTGTGTGTGTGTGTGTGTGTGACTGCCCCCTCCCAGTCTGTGTGTGTGTGACTGCCCCTCCCTCCCAGTGTGTGTGTGACTGCCCCCCTCCCAGTGTGTGTGTGTGTCTACCCCCCTCCCAGTCTGTGTGTGTGTCACTGCCCCCCCTCCCAGTCTGTTTGTGTGTGTGACTGCCCTCCCCCTCCCAGTCTGTGTGTGTGTGACTGCCCCCCCTCCCAGTGTATGTTTGACTGCCCCGCTCCCAGTCTGTGTGTATGTGTGACTGCCCCCTCCCAGTGTGTGTGTGTGACTGTCCCCCCTCCCAGTCTGTTTGTGTGACTGTCCCCCCTCCCAGTCTGTTTGTGTGTGTGACTGCCCTCCCCCTCCCAGTCTGTTTGTGTGTGTGACTGCCCTCCCCCTCCCAGTCTGTGTGTGTGTGACTGCCCCTCTCCCAGTCTGTGTGTGTGTGACTGCCCCCCTCCCAGTGTATGTTTGACTGCCCCCCTCCCAGTCTGTGTGTATGTGTGACTGCCCCCTCCCAGTCTGTGTGTGTGTGTCTGCCCCCCTCCCATTCTGTGTTTGTGTGTGACTGCCCCCCCTCAGTGTGTGTGTGACTGCCCCCTCCCAGTGTCTGTGTGTATCAGTGACAGAATGTATACAGACACCAACCCACTCACCCACTCACCCACGTGTCAGTCAGTCACCCACGTGTCAGTCAGTCACCCACCCATATGTCAGGCAGTCAGTCACCCACCCACCCACGTGCCAGGCAGTCTAACGTGTCAGTCAGTCACCCACCCACGTGTCAGTCAGTCACCCACCCACGTGTCAGGCAGTCAGTCACCCACCCACGTGTCAGGCAGTCAACCCAAGTGTCAGGCAGTCACCCACCCAAGTGTCAGGCAGTCTCCCACCCACCCCCCCAAGTTTCAGGCAGTCTCCCACCCACCCAAGTGTCAGGCAGTCTCCCTCCCACCCACCCAAGTGTCAGGCAGTCTCCCTCCCACCCACCCAAGAGTCAGGCAGTCTCCCTCCCACCCACCCAAGTGTCAGGCAGTCAGTCACCCACCCAAGTGTCAGGCAGTCAGTCACCCACCCACGTGTCAGGCAGTCAACCCAAGTGTCAGGCAGTCACCCACCAAGTGTCAGGCAGTCTACCACCCACCCCCCCAAGTTTCAGGCAGTCTCCCACCCACCCAAGTGTCAGGCAGTCGCCCTCCCACCCACCCAAGTGTCAGGCAGTCTCCCTCCCACCCACCCAAGTGTCAGGCAGTCAGTCACCCACCCAAGTGTCAGGCAGTCAGTCACCCACCCACGTGTCAGGCAGTCAGTCACCCACCCACGTGTCAGGCAGTCAGTCACCCACCCAAGTGTCAGGCAGTCTCCCACCCACCCACCCAAGTGTCAGGCAGTCTCCCACCCACCCACCCAAGTGTCAGGCAGTCTCCCACCCACCCACCCAAGTGTCAGGCAGTCTAAGTGTCAGGCAGTCAAAGTGTCAGGCAGTCAACCCAAGTGTCAGACAGTCTCCCACCCACCCAAGTGTCAGGCAGACTCCCATAACCCACCCACCCACCCAAGTGTCAGCAGTCTCCCATAAAAGTGTCAGGCAGTCTCCCATAACCCAGCCACCCATCAGGCAGTCTCCCATACCCTAGAGAAAGTGCAGCGCACCATGATCCAGAGAAGAGGCAGGTCTGGCAGAAATCTATCTTTATTAGAAAGTCATAAAAACAAGGGATGCAACCCCACCCCACTCTGCCACATAACCAGGATGCTGACGCCCACCTGATGACATCAGAGCTACCATATGGCGCCCCCTAGTGACGTCAGACGTCTAGGTCTAAATCCCTGGCAATACAGCATAGAGCTGCCTTGGAGGACTGCAGCCACAGCCACACCTCTCCCCAGACTGAACACTCCCCCATGTGTGGCTGTGGCTGCAGTCCTCCAAGACAGCTCTATGCTGTATTGCCAGGGATTTAGACCTAGACGTCTGACGTCACTAGGGCGCGCCATATGGTAGCTCTGACGTCATCAGGTGGGCGTCAGCATCCTGGTTATGTGGCAGAGCCGGGAGGGGTGAGTATCAGGGGGGTGGTATATATTGTGACTGTTTCTTGTGTTTGTAGCCTTCACCTTGACTGCCGAAACGTTGGACTTTATGGCATATTAAACCTCCTTTGAGTAAGACCGTGTGCCTGCTTCTTCTTCTTTGTCCGGCTACAGGAAGGGTCAGGAGACAGGGAGGACAGAGGCAGGAGAACCCCATCTGGCCCGGCCTTGCCTGTCCCTACGAATACAAACATACAACCCCTCACTGAATAACATAGCCCTAACCCCATGTAATAATCCTGGGTGTAAACAAAATAATGGTTTTATGAATATTGTAATGGTTTAATAGGGACCTAGGAGGTGGCCAGTGGGGCTGTTATGTGTATTTGTGTTTATTGAGGGTAGCGGGGGTGGGTGAACGGGGTATTGGCCCCAAGGATGGGTGTTTAGGCCTACCGGGTGGGGGGGTAGTGGGAGGGGTTAACCCCTTCATTACCTTAGCGGTATTAACCGCTAAGTTAAAGAAGAGGTTAAGTCATCCCCCAACCCCCTGGCAAGGCCTAAACACCCAGCCAGGGCCAAATACCACCTTCTGCCACCCCCGCTACCCACAATAAGCCTGGCACGGGTGTATAACCCCTTCATTGCCTTGGCGGTAATGAAGTTGCCTGTAAATGCATTTTTTATGCATGGGATTCATGCCGGGGGTCTCTGGTGCTGATATTAATGGATATCAGCTCTGGGACACATGCATGTTATTTTCATCGCAGCTTCACCCCACCTTCTTGCCAACTTTTGTGGCGGGACAATTTGGAGAAGAAACAGCAATTTTAAAGTGGCGATCAGCCGCAATAAGCTGATCAGGGCTTATAGAATTGAGCGTGTTTGAAAAACTGGCGATCAGTGCCGAAAAGTGGCTTATCACCGCGCATCTGCAGATTTTATTTATTTATTTATTTTCCGGCAAAACAAAAAACGGTTATTTTTGCTCTAATCGCCAGGTTCTCTGGGCTTACTGAATCGCTGTAGGCGATAACTGCATGAGGGCCTTAGGGAGGATTTGTTCCTGTAAAGTACACCTAGTTTGGCATAGGATTTGGATGTCAGGGTATCAATGTGCAACCCAAATGTTAAATGGGAGTTGAACTATATGCCCAGATATTTCAAACCAGTAACAGGGGCTAGGATGGTTTTAGAGCTGGTTTTTATCTGAAGCTCTGTCATTGGCAGCTTTAGCAATTTAGCTCTGGTCCCAAATACCATTGTTACAGTCTTGTCAGTGTTTAAAATCAGTTTGTTTTGGGAAATCCAGTTTCAAGTCTCAAAAAATCAGATTGAAGTATGTGTTCAAGGTCAGAGAGGCGAGGGCTGCGTGCATATAGGATAAGATCTAAGGCCTCTCACAATAACCCGTTAGGAATATTAATTCCTCATCTATCCGACATAAGTATAAAATATACTCTAACCAAGACCCCTAATACAGAGTTACCCACCTTATACGGGAGCAGCTGCCAGACGAGTATAGTAAATGTATCTTATTTCTTTTGCCACTGGAGGGCAGCGTGGAGTTACACGGAGTGGCGCCCGTAAGGACGACGTGCCAGTTAGGCGGAAGGAGACGCGCACACACTTTTATGTGAAACGGATATATTTGGGGAGGGATTTAGGAGTCTGAGTGAGAAAATTTATATTTTGTCACAATGGAAAAATGGAAAAATTAACCATTTAAATATGCACAGATTTTATCCCACTTTTGGAAATTAGGGATGTTGCCTAAAAGTCTGAGAATGCACAAAGTGCCACCCCTGGGCTTTAATGAAGCAGCATTTGTGGGATAAAGGGATCAGCATTCTGTATAAAGGTATTTTGGGCTCGATATAAATAATTGAAGCCAAAAACTAATATTAAGGGGCCTATGCAGAGAGCAGCGCGAACGGAAATTTCGGCGTTTTTTAGCGCTATATGGCTATAATAAGGTTGGAAATGGCGAGTTGAGTAAAAAGCGCCATTTTTTATTTTTTTTTAGTAGAACTCGCCGCACGGCTGGCGAGAACCAAAATCTCGCCAGTTTTGAAAAGGGCCGTATGCAGAAAGGTACGATCGCCATCTAGGGGCTGTTCGCGCCATTAAAATGGAGAGAAATTCTACAATTAGCTCCGCCAACAAAAGTTGGCAGGAAACTGGAGCTCACCGGCGAGAGTGAAAAGAAAAAAAAAAACGCGCTTTTTTTCAAACATGTTTCACCAGCGCGCATCTCGCCGGTTGAAACTCTCCATAATCAAGCATGATTTTAAATGCAGTTTTCTGACCTTTCTGCATATGGAGATAAAATCACGCCATTACAGGTACAATTTATTACCAATTCCAATTATTTCCAGCGCTGCTCTCTGCAAAGGCCCCTAAGTAAATTGAGAATGGAAAAATATTCAGCACAAACGTACAGAATGTGATGTTCTGAGAGATCTTACAGATGTTATCAAATCCCACAATGAATGTATAGAAAATGTCTGTATAGAACGAGTCAAACAAGAATATGCCAATAAAACGTTTAATTGGGAGATACAGGGGCCACAATTCAGGTCAGTTAGCTGGAAGAAGGGAAGCCGGTCAGCCGGTAGAGCCGGTCAGCCGGTCAGCCAGAAGAGCAGGTCAGCCGGTCAGCCAGTAGAGCAGATCAGCCGGTCAGCCGGTAGAGCAGGTCAGCCGGTCAGCTCTGAGATCAGCATTACTTATATCTCCTAACCTTTGCCCCCTGCATGTAATGCGCAGAACAGCCTGCACTGCATATACTGTACATGAGATACTTAACCCTTTCTTTTCGCTCGACTCTAATCTGAATGATTTGCTAATTGGTTTGTAATTAGAGAGATATTTGTAGCAGAATCCCATGTATGTTCTTTTTACCTTTTTAGATACCGTTTTGTGTAATAAAAGATATGAGATCAGAGGGGCTCCCTGTTTGCACTCGTGTTTTGGCAGAAGTGTATATGTGACCCTATAAATCTCCCTCACACCCGGCTTGGCAGTGTGACACTAGTGCAGCGACCTGGGGAAGAATCACTGAGCTGTTAGCAATAGATACAACGGATAGAAAAGACACTACACATAGGTTGGATTAAAGAGAGTATTTTATTGAAATAATTAATCTCTTTGCTGGGAGGGGCCTGCAGCACATTGCAGAGCGATATAGTAACACGCAGAGCAATGCACTGCAGGCCCCTCCGGCAGCAAAGGAGTGAAGACCAATGCAGGGTGTATAAAGATCTCACTGATAATTCATGCACAAAGGGCTGTTTGTTGCTGTGATCCAGAGGAAGGCGAAACATAACCCCTGCTGTGCAATGGGGGAAAAAAATTCCTTCCTGACCCCATTAAATGGCGATCGGATGGTCCCTGGATCACTGCGCAGTGAGATCAGATGGAGCAGCACAGATCAGCGTTGTTATACACAGGGGCACACTCAGTATATAGAGATGCGGGTGATGGGGCCCTTGTGCCCCTGTGTATAACTCACCTGCTCCCCCATCCCCCTACATATCTATCCCATTCACCCCTTTTCCTCCCGCATACCTCGCAGGGCCGGCCGGCCATTAGGCGGTCGCCTAGCGCGCAAAGGTCCTAGGGGCGCATTAATAATCATTATTATTTTTTCCTCTTATTATTTCTAATTTATTTATCTTTTTTTAAAAATTATTATTCTTTTTTTTATCCAGTATTTTGGCGCCCTTTTATTTTTATTTTGCGTCGCGCTGGGGTGCGGTCGCACCCCCTGCAGCCCCGATAGCTACGCCACTGTTTATTTTATTATTTTATTTATCTTATTATTTTTTATACAACTGGGGCACAAATTTTAAGTTTCGCCTGGGGCGCATGAAACCCGTGCTCCGGCCCTGCTCCTTGTTCTCTCTCACCCTCTCACGCCCAATATCCCAATCTCCCTCTAGTACCTGCCCCTCCCGCAGCCTTCCTGATCTTATCTGCCTCTCCTGCGGTCAAACCAACTTCTCAGGGCCCCTAGAATACCCCTGGATCTACGCCCTGGCTCCTCTGCTACCTGCTCCCGGGGTCTGCTGCTCCGCCTAAAAAAGGTGAAGCAGCAGATCTGTCCGCACCTCTCGTATTCTGCTACCTGCTCCCGGGGTCTTCTCCTCCGCCTAAAAAAGGTGAAGCAGCAGATCCGTCCACACCTCTCGTATTCTCCTAGGCCATCGTCCACCACGTCGCCAGACTTGACATCCGCTTCGTCGTCTGCCTCATCGGCCGCCTTGTAGCCCACCTCTTCGCACCACTTGACGCCCGCTTTATCGTATGCCTCGTCGTCCGCCTCGTAGCCCGCCTCGTCGTCTGGTGGCACAAAGGGCACCACCTTCGTGCGTGTCCTGATCTGCAGGAGACATGAAGTGTTTGTAACCAGGGACAGTGATACTCTGTATCGCAAGAGCTCCTGTGCCACTTATACCCCCTCCCCAATACCACGTTATACCGCCCTCCACAGGGCAAATACCCGTTATACCCACCTCCCCAGGCTCAGTACCCAGTTATACAACCCTCCCAAGGCCCAGTACCCTGCTATACGCTCCTCCCCAGGCCCAGTACCCGTTATACCCACCTCACCAGGCCCAGAACCCGTTATACCCACCTCACCAGGCCCAGTACCCATTATATACCCCTCCCCAGAAGGTCATGTTTCTATTTATCAAAAATACATTGAGTTACCTCTGGTTTTCAAGCATGTCCTGGGGGAGTTATCACAGAGACACAGAAACGTCGCTGAGTTTGGTGAGTAACTCCCTTAAACTCTCAGCAGTTGAATTCCCCATTAGGCGCTTAATGCGTTAAAAACAAGCGTTGCTATTTCTCTGCATGAAGTTGCAGGTAATTGGAAGAGTTACACAGTGACGGCTATTTCATCACTCACCTTCTTCCATCGAATCGGTCTTAGCGGTAGTGATCTCAGTATTATTTCCTCCTTAACATCGGATATCCATATCCATTCTTCGCCTCTGATCTGTATGCAAGACAATGCTTTAAGACAGGGTTGCGCAACCTTTTTCCCCTGCTCCCCCCTCCACCCTCCCCACCTTGTCTCCGACGTTCTGATGTAACGACGTCATGTGATATCACGTTGCTATGGCAATGCCACATCATGTGACGCCACGTTGCTGTCTCCAGAAGCCGCCGGAGACAAGGAAAGGGAACTTACAGAGGCCTTGCGCGCGATTTCCGGCATTTAATTTAAATGCTGTGGGGAAGAGCGAGGGGCCACTGTAAGCGCCGAGCCCCTCCCCAAGAAAATGTCGCACCCCTCGATTTGCGCACCCCTGCTTTAAGAGATATTCTGGGACCCTCCAACTCCTCCATCGGACCCTTCCTCATATTGACTGACCTTGCAGTGCTCTGCACTGACTTGCACTGACCTGCTATGATGCCTCTCAAAATACCATGCTAACTCATTCTGAACATACATGTGTCCTTTCTACATGTTACTCAGCTTGTATGGGCCACAGACAGCTTTCCCGGGGTCCAGGACTAGTTGCCACCGGGGACACTCACCCATGGGTCGGCGACCTTGCGAGAACCCACCCCCCCAACCTGTTTTCTCTTGCATTGCCATAGACAACAACATTTCAGCCTGCTGGCCTTTCTCAGGTAAAGTGGCTAAACCCACTAAAGCCAATAAAGATAGGCCAGCAGCCGAAACATTGTAGTCTGTGGCACAATAAATTATCTTTTTTTATTCAAATCCGTGTGCCCTTTTCCATCAATCATATTGTATCCATTGGACGAAATGCCGGTCTTCCCTGAGACTAAGGGGCACCGGTAAAAGTATGACTAATTGTTTTTTTTAGTGTGCAGCAAATCCCCATCATTTTTGCGTTCTCTTGCTCTGCCCCAATCTGACACAGCACCTTGCTCTCTCACCCCCCTCTTACACTCCCGCGTCACCCTTTCCTTCCCCAAAGGTTGTCATTTAATCAGATCTTACCAAAATTGTCTCCATCTCCCTTGGAAATGTTCTGTCTTTAAACTGTGCGGCTCCTCTTGATCCGGACTTTCTTAGCTGACCCCTTTAGGTTTCGGCTTCGAGGGTCTAAAAAATAAGCGACTCCGAAAAGATGTGAAATATGCCCACGGGTCCTAATGGGGCACTGAGGGGGAGACTTAAATACTAGTAAATATAATCTACTGTGCTAACAAATATAATCTATTAACTAACAAATATAACTTATTAAACTAAGAAATATAACTTATTAAACTAAGAAATATAATTTATTAAACTAAGAAATATAACTTATTAAACTAAGAAATATAATTTATTAAACTAAGAAATATAACTTATTAAACTAACAAATATATCTTATTAAACTAAGAAATATAATTTATTAAACTAAGAAATATAACTTATTAAACTAAGAAATATAACTTATTAAACTTACAAATATAATCTATTTAACTAAATAAATATCTATTAAACTAAATAAATATCTATTCAACTAAATAAATATAATCTACTTCAAAACAATACAATAAAAAGCTGGAGAAATGATACGTTAACCAAGCCACAGATGTGATGCCAATGAGCGTTGAACTCCTTGCAGATCCACCGTCAGCTGGTTGTGGCAGAAAATGGTGACATGCAGTAGAACAGAGTGGTTGAGCTGTAACCACGGCAGTCAGGTCAGAAATCAACACAATATTTTTTGAAATTTAGAATGAGAATGTTCAGTATGTCACATTCTGGGCTCAGACTCTGAGCCCTGTCACATGTTAGCAGCTTGTGATAATAGAAAGTATCCATATACTGGGATGTGATAAGAGACATTATAGTCATTTTATACTGGGTCCCATAACCTGCTTTATATGAAGTATCATTTTACACTAGTAGAGATGTTACATTTTGAAAAAATAGCGCTTCTGGCGACAATGTTCATTTTCTCTACAAATGATAAATGAAAAAGTTGGATAAAACGTTATATGTGTGTGTGCGCGCGCAATATATATATATATATATATATGAGTGAAAAGAGAAAAAAGTAACCCGTATGGGAGCACTCAGGTATGCAGATTAACATATAGTATTTTATTTATTTGACACAGTGCAAAAAAGGATAAGTAAACAGTACATGATTAAAAACACTTAAAAAAGGCTAGGACCCCTGTCACGGGTACTACCCATAGACACAAGTGGGCAAAACTAGGGAATGACTCAAATTGTCAACCCTTAACATGAAAATGGATAGTGACTCAAGAAACACTTGGATAGGTCAGAATAAATCACAACAGCTTAATGGGTTCACAGGCACCTATACAAAGCTAAAGATAATACGTACTACACACCAATGAAGTGACTAGTCAAAATATAAATGACAATCTTAAACCATCATGAATCTGCTTGAGCATACAATTATGTAACCAATACCAACAGCACAAATAAATCACTTGAAGGAAAAAGGTGGCATGATGGGATGAAGTCACTAGATGTGTAGAGCAATGAAGTGTGTGAATAGCATGTATGGAAAATTACCTGATGAACACCTACTGTATTAGATAACCTTGTGTGTGTTGTCAGTATCCATAATGAAAAATAGAGTGTCACAGTCCAAAGATTAGTTGCACCAGTGCTGGGTAGCATAGTTACGTGAACATCTGTCAGGGGTCCTGCCTAGCACCCCCACTCCGACGCACCCCCACTCCAAGTCTAAGTCTCTGGACGAAACGCGTCCATGCTATTCACACACTTCATTGCTCTACACATCTAGTGACTTCATCCCATCATGCCACCTTTTTCCTTCAAGTGATTTATTTGTGCTGTTGGTATTGGTTACATAATTGTATGCTCAAGCAGATTCATGATGGTTTAAGATTGTCATTTATATTTTGACTAGTCACTTCATTGGTGTGTAGTACGTATTATCTTTAGCTTTGTATAGGTGCCTGTGAACCCATTAACCTGTTGTGATTTATTCTGACCGATCCAAGTGTTTCTTGAGTCACTATCCATTTTCATGTTAAGGGTTGACAATTTGAGTCATTCCCTAGTTTTGCCCACTTGTGTCTATGGGTAGTACCCGTGACAGGGGTCCTAGCCTTTTTTAAGTGTTTTTAATCATGTACTGTTTACTTATCCTTTTTTGCACTGTGTCAAATAAATAAAATACTATATGTTAATCTGCATACCTGAGTGCTCCCACACGTTTTACTTTTTTCTCTTTTCACTCATACTATTTACAACCCGTGAGCACCGCCAATTCTTACTGATGTAAAGTTATTTATTGGCTTATGGTGGCATTAATATTGCAAAAGTAGATGCGAGGTTTTTTTCCCCACCTTCCCCCCCTTTTTCCCCCCGTTATTTGAACATATATATTTATATATATATATATATATATATATATATATATATATATATATATATATATATATATACTGTAAATATTCCTGTATTCTTTTCTTGGGGTTGAGGAGGAGCGCTGGATCTCGTGATATGTGAAAAAATATAAATATATATAGTGCAGATGGTAATTCACTGCTTTAAAAGATGTAAAACATAAGAAATGAACTCACAAAAAACGTATAAAATCACTGCATGTCAGAGATCCTTCTCTCTCTGACTGGAGCCCTTTATGTTACTGGAGTCTGTATCCTCTCAGTGAAGTGGATGATATGAAAATAAAGAAAACCACAAATAGTGCAAATAGTATGAACTATACAAATGTATTATGCACAGGTAATTAGGAAACTCACATTTTCCATAATAAAGTGGGTGGTGGAGAGAACCGCCGATAGAAGCAGGCTGCTGTTGGGTGCTTCACTTTCCCCTCACAGTGTAGTTCAATGCCTTACTGTTCTTACATCTTACTGATGTAAAGTTATTTATTGGTTTATGGTGGCATTAATATTGCAAAAGTAGATGCAGGGTTTTTTTCCCCACCTTCCCCCCCTTTTCCCCCCCGTTATTTGAACATATATATATATATATATATATATATATATATATATATATATATATATATATATACTGTAAATATTCCTGTATATTCATTTGCATGTCTTAGACAGGTCTGCAACCCTGTCTTTCACCATTATCTTTAACCTTAATAGTCGTATATATATATATATATATATACATATATATATATATACATATATATATATATTTATATATATATATACATACACATATAGTATGTATATATATATATCATACTATGGGGCCTATGCAGAGAGCAGCGCTATTTCGAAATTCGCCATTTTTTGGAGAAAATCGCGCAGAAAGCAGCAGAAAATGGCGAGTTCCGAAAAACGTGCCAATTTTTCTTTTCTATTTGTAAAACTCGCCTCGCGGCTGGCGAGAACCTCAATCTCGCCAGTTTAAAAAATATCCGTATGCAGAGAGGCGCGAACGGCATCTAGCGGCTGTTCGCGCCAATAAAAAGGCGCGATTGTCTCCGTTTTGCCTCGCCAAAAAAAACTGCCGCTCGCGGCCATTGCAAAGGGGAAAAAAAAGGTGCGAATTTGTTTTAACACATTTCTGAAGCGCGCATCTCGCCAATTTAAACTCGCCACACGCATCCATGTTAAACATAGCAGAATTCGCACTTTTCTGCATATGGAGATTAAAACTCTCCAAAAAAGCTACTTTTTAATAAATTCGCCAATTTTAAAATTCGCTGCTCTCTGCATAGGCCCCTAAATGTATATATATAGTCTAGAGAGAGATTATAATGGCAGTGAGAAATAGTGGCCAGAATTAATAACAGTGCAATTGTGTGTGTGTGTGTGTATATGTGTGTGTGTGTATATATATATATATATATATATATATATATGGTATAACCCAGAGGTGCGCAAAGTGGGGAGGGGGAGATTTTTCGGGGGGGGTGGCGCGGGCGGTTGCAGAGGCCCCGCGCACTTCCTCGAGGCATTAAAATTAAATGCCGGGGGATCACGTGAGGCCTCTGCAATGCTATTACTTACCTTGACTCTGCCGGCGTCACTCGTGTCCATGGCAACGCGGTGTTAAATTACGCCGCGGGGTCATGTGACGTCACCCTCGTCAAATGCCGCTGCAGGTCACGTAACGCCGCATCAAGGTAAGGGGGGGGGGCGCGAGCACCAACAGAGGGAAGGCAGGGGGGCGAGCTGCAAAAGTTTGTGCTCCCCTGGTATAACCAATAAATAATATAGCTGATATAGCAATCTGGTTGTCGCTAGAGAGAGATTATAATGGCAGTGAGAAATAGTGGCCAGAATTAATAACAGTGCAATTACTAAAAAGTAGTTGTAATAAAATAATAATAAACACTATGCCTAAACACAATAAAAGTCCAGAAACCTAGCTCTAATAGCTATGTTATAACTCAATCATAAAAGGATCCAATTCGGGCGTCCTCTGGAGCCCTGGCAGCTCTCTTCAGGGAAACAACCACCTCCTCGATAGATATCTAAACAAAACAAAAAGAAGAGAAAGCGCCCGCTCCATGTGTAAATTTGGTTTAACAATTTCATTTCCTGGACAAGATAAAAATAACAAACTCACAAACGCCCGTTTGGTAAAAGCATTGTGTGAGACAGGCTCGGGCTCCGTGGTAATCCGGTGGTCAATCCGCAGCTCCAGACTTTGGACGATGACCGGGAAACTCGATAGGCTGCGCCCCTCGCAGTGTGGTCCTCCGGCAATCTGTAGTATGCAGTTGTGATTCCACTCTGTAATTCCGGTGTCTCGTCTTGGTTGCGTACCAACTTCCCTTCTGGCGTCAAGACGGATAGTGTGGCAATAACGAGAACAAAGTACCTACGCGTTTCTTCAGCACACGGCCGATTTCATCAGGGGATAATGCTACAACTCACTCGTAATGGTTTTATAGTCCTACAGTCCAATTGGTAATGGCATAATAGATCACATGTGTTACTGATTTTAGATAATACAGTAATAGATTCTTGTATGACACACACACACACACATATATATATATATACACACACATACATATATATATTTACACACACACACATACATACATACATATAAAACGGTCTTCTTCGGAGAGAAGAAGATATATATATATATGTGTATATATATATATACATATATATGTGTGTGTATATGTGTATATATATATTTACACACACATAATGTTATAGGTTAGCGGTGCGTGAACTGGGGGGCGGGAGATTTGTCTGGGGGTGCGCGGGCGGGTGCATAGGTCCCGCGCTCCTCCCCAAGGCATTTAAATGAAATGCCGGGATCACGTGAGGCCTCTGCAACAGTAACACTGACCGGGATTCAGACACGTCTCCATGGCAACGCGGCATCAAATGACACCGCGGTCATGTGACGTCACTCGACCCCGGAGTGTGCTGGCAGGTAGGAGAGGGGGCGCAAGACCGGGGGAGGCCAGGCAGGGGGACGCAGCTTCAGAAGTTTGCGCTCCCCTGTTATAGATTACCATGCCAACAAATTGTAATAGTGCTACAGGGATCAATAAATATTACATTTAATACTTAATTATTGTGATGTTTCTAATCTACTGTGTGTTACAAATAACATTAATATCTTACAACTGAATACATTGCAATAATGTGATACCTATTTATTTGTGATTTAAAGTGTGTTACATAGTGATAAATTATCTAATAAATAAATCTTAAACTAATCCCACACAGTGACTAATTAATTCTGTGAATAAATGTGTTTTTAATGTCATTACTATGAAGGAGATGAAGATATAGTGTATATATAAATTCCTACCTGCAAACGCCGTCTCAGCCTGTCAGAATACGCGCAGAGTGACCTGTCGTGACACGTCAGGTCACTCTGTAACCGAACCCGGATCTGTGACGCATATGTACTGAGGTGGGGTTGGATCCCCCACGGTTATTTCTTGTTTTATTAATAAATAATTTACTATATTTTAATCTCTGATGCGCATTGTGTGCATTTTTCTTCTTGTCTGCACAGTGCTTCAGATGCTGCATCTGAAAAAATGCCGGTGGATCGGGATGTGAGGTAGGGAAGTGACGTCCGCGCCGGAACGTTATTGCCACGCCTCCAAATATTCATTGCCACGCCCCCAAATCGCGCCCGAAGCATACCCTGCAAAGCCATAAAAAAGCTCAGACTTCAGCAAGTGTATTGCAGTGTGTGTGCCTTCCCTCCGTCTGAAATACTATAGACGCAGCCTTATCGACGCTTACTAAATAGGCCCGTGTCTCTCTCTCTCTCTGTGTCTCTCTGTGTCTCTGTCTCTGTCTCTCTCTGTCTGTCTCTCTCTGTTTGTCTCTCTGTGTCTCTCTCTCTCTCTGTGTCTCTGTCTCTCTCTGTGTGTCTCTGTCTCTCTCTGTGTGTCTCTGTGTCTCTGTGTGTGTCTCTGTGTCTCTGTCTCTCTCTGTCTCTCTCTGTCTCTCTCTGTCTCTCTCTGTCTCTCTCTGTCTCTCTGTGTGTCTCTGTTTCTCTCTGTGTGTCTCTGTGTGTGTCTCTGTTTCTCTGTCTCTCTCTGTGTCTCTGTGTGTGTCTCTGTGTCTCTCAAATCAAATCAGCTTGATTGGCATGTCAAAAGAACATTTCAGTATTGCCAAAGCGTGAGTAATAGGGGGTGTGGGACAATGATTACACGAATACTAGGGGGTACGGTATAATGGTTATACAGTACTGCTGCGGCACAGTTTATTCGAGCATTTGCCCGTTCTGTGCCGCAGCAGTAGCCTGGCGCGCGCCCGAGTGTGACGGGCGCACGCCGAAGCAGCGGAAGAGCGCCCTCCGATCGGGGCGCTCTCCCTACCGCTGCCGGGTCCGCCGGGTCCCCCGGAACCCCCTGCCGCTGTCCCGCGATCGCGGGACACCAGGGCTCCCTCGGGGAGCCCCTGGACACGCGTGCAGGGGGCGCACGCTCCCGATGACGCGTGACCGCGCGTCTATGACGCGCGGCACGCCGAGGGGCGGCCACTAGCAAGCCGGGAGATTTCCCGGCTTGCGGTACCGACCACACTTCAATAAAGTGTGTCGGTAGTGTACATTACTTTTGTCTCTCTCTCTCTCTCTCTCTCTCTCTGTGTCTGTCTCTCTCTCTCTCTGTGTCTCTCTCTCCCTATGTCCCTCTCTCTGTCTCTCTCTCATTCTCTGTCTCTCTCTCTCTGTGTCTCTCTCTCATTCTCTGTGTCTCTCTCATTCTCTGTCTCTCTCTCTCTCTGTCTCTCTCTCATTCTCTGTCTCTCTCTCATTCTGTCTCTCTCTCATTCTCTGTCTCTCTCTCATTCTCTGTCTCTCTCTCTCATCCCTGTATGATAGGTATGTTCCAACTCTATTTTTTGCTCTTCTTTTCCGTTTGAGAGGAGGGAGTCCCTCACCTCTTCAGCCACACACCAGGAACGCTGGATTGCTTTCAGACACTCGGAGAGGCGGATACAGTCGTGGATTGCAGGCACTGATTTATCTGGTAAGTACCGCAAACATGCTTGAACAAGGGCCGTAGACATTTTATTTGATGGTTTAGATTACCATTGTCTGTGGTTGTTAGTTATTGGTATTAGAGTTTTTTGATGTTGTTACGAATCAAATACATTTTGAAGTAGTAATCCCCTCCGAACTGGGCATTCCTGGCCAATAATGCCCTGGCTGTAAGAGTTGAAGGGCCCAAGCAAAGCCCCCACCTCTATACACACTAACACTGCAGGGGCATCAGAGTGTCTCGTTGTCATGGCAACGGGGGGTGTCACGTGATGTCATTTGTTTAATAAATTATTTTTTAAGGTGTCCCGGTTTTTCCTTTTCGAAATCTGGTCACCCTATGTATTTATGCTGCATTCAGTGTTGTAATGTGCTGTAATTGGGTTACATGGCGTACATAGTGTATATACCGCATTCAGGGTAAGTGCTGTATGTGGATTATAAAGTGTATATATGCTGCATTCAGGGTTATAAGGTCGTTTATAGAGTATATACTGCATTCACGGTTACGTGCGGCATGTGGAGTATAAGGTGTATATATGCTGCATTCAGTGTTATAATGTGCTTTAAGTGGGTTACATGGCGGGTATAGTGGATATACTGCATTCAAGGTTACGCGCCGTATTGGATTATAACGGGTATATATGCTACAGTCAGTGTTATAATGTGCGGTATTTGGGTTACAGGGGTGTATACGGTACCGCAGTCGTGGTGGCGTGCTGTATTTGGATTATATGGTATACACTGCAATCATGGTTACGTGCTGGGTTCTGAATATAATGTTTATAGACCACATGCGCGGTTACATGACGGGTTTGGATTATATGGTGTATATACTTATCCCCCCTCATCCACTGATGAAGTGACCACATTGCGTCACGAAACGCGTATGGAGAGGGAGGAGCTAGAACTGACACGGTCTTCAGAAGCAGGAGCATAGAGATCAGGAGAGACGCCAGAGTGTGACATCAGAGTGTGACATCACGAGGCGTAGCGCGGGCTGACGGCGGTTACCCAGAGAGGTGAGCAGAGCACATTCTGCAGTGCTGGCCACCTCAAGCTGAGATAGAGGAAGCTATAGCAAATAGAGGGGGCGAATCTCGCAGAGTAACTACTGAGAGTTAGACGCCACTTCAGGGTTTGCAAACAACAATAGCGCCATCCTCCCAGAAGCCTGCCTACCTGATTGTATCAAGCTGCGGACAGCACGTTGTCAGCTGTTTTTACACAGCCTGGTTTATGTGAGTAAGCCCTTGGCTGTTTTTTATTTTTATTGTAATAAATTTTTATCAATCTGCACCATCATCTTCCATGTTATTTCCTTTCTGGGAACACATGGGAACTATGACCAAGTGGTAATGCTGTGAACAGACAGAAAACCTGGAGGATAGACATACAACACGTGGCATTCGTGATATCTGGAAGAGAAGAGGTTAAAAGCACAGATTGTCTCAAAGGAACAATAACACAGCAAGTCTGTAAGTTCATTACTTTAATCTGTTGTGGAGTTATTTATGGATTCTTGTGGCTGCGCAATGGTCTTTTCCTTTTTGTCCATTACATACTAGGAGGAGTTCGGAACCAGCAGCCAGCAATTGGATCACCATCGCTCCATCAGCTGGAATATTGAAAAGAACTTTCCATATCTATATGGACTAATCATTGGACTGGGGTATTGTTGTAGCCTGAAGCGCCGGGTCATTACATTTTTTGTACAAAAGATAGGGCGATGGAAGTCTAACAGATACCGGTCCTATATCAGGCCCGCATTATCTGGTATTTAGCGTGCTTGGATAAACCCCCTCATCCTCTTTATGCCTTCACAGACGCCGCACCCACTTGGATAATCGGAGACTCGCTTATACACTGGGCAGAGAAGCGGGCCGTCAAACGCCCATGCGGGGCTAACCTCGGGTTGCGAACGGAGGAGGCAAATGTGGTATGGGGGGGAGGTAGGGGGCTGCGGTGGGCTCAGTTGCTCCCGCGGCTAATGGTGATGGGCAGGGATAGGAGGGCGCCGCAGATCTTGCTCCTCCACGTCGGGGGCAACGACCTGGCCGCTCGACGCTACTTCGAGCTGGTTAATTCAATAAAACACGACCTAGCCCTCATGCTCGCCCGTTGGCCAGAAGTACAGATCGTTTGGTCGGACATATTGTGCAGGAGAGTGTGGAGGGGCGCAAGGGCACCGGGCGCCATCGACTGAGCGCGGGTCAAACTGAACAAGATGGTGGGGAAGTTTGTGACGCAGTGTGGGGGATGGCAGATCACCCATCCCGAGTTCGACAACAAGTCAACTGGCCTGTTCCCGGCCGACGGCACACACTTATCCGAGATAGGGGCGGACTTGTTCAATAACGAATTGCAGGAGGGGCTGGAGAGGGTCCTTGCGGGGTTGGCGGCACGGTCTAATTTAAGGAGGTTTAAATAGAGCCGTGAGTGGCGGCAGTTCGGGGGTAAGTGCTTGTCCTTGCCAGATGGGCTTGGGGCGGGCGTCGCCCGGGGGTAGGAGCGATTGGGCGGGGTCAAGCTAACGTGACACCCGGGAACCCACTCGCGACAACGGCCGGCTCTTTAGGGGTCGGCCGGGTACGGGGGTGGCAGGCCAAGGCCTGGCTGACCCTCTGACCCCACTCTGGCTTGGACTAGCGCTTACTCCAGTATTATGATTGTTAATAAACAAAGCCGCAGCCTTTTATACCTCCAAACTGAGTCTGTCATTACTTGTCTGTTATATGTGGGTACCGTTTCCAAGTGGGAGGGGGTCCCTCGCAGCCTCCCTGGTCAAGCAATCCCTCCAGCCAATTAGGCGAGGGAAGCCCATGACCAGGGGGCAAGCCCCCCTCCCCCCTCACCTCGCTGGGATCTCTGGGCCGCCGTCGCGGCCCCCCCTGGGGGGGGGAGGGGACAGGCCTAGGGCAGTACAAAAGAGACAGCCGGGAGCTGAATCTTCCATTCTGCTCCCGGTCTGCTGCGAAGTATCCAACCCACCCACCCCATTAGCAAGACAGTCGGGGGCAGACGCTTGCCCCTGGCCACTCCGTGGAGTATTTACAATTCCCTTGGTGATAAGCTGTCTGCACTACCTGTAAGCTGTAACATGTACCATCATATTTTACAGGGCAGTGTCCGAAGATCTCCCGAGAAACAAAGGACTGAAGTTCCTTCAGGAGGCTCCAGTTGGTCATTTTACCACTGTCGCGGCGGCAGTTCGGGGGTAAGTGCTTGTCCTTGCCAGATGGGCTCGGGGCGGGCGTCGCCCGGGGGTAGGAGCGATTGGGCGGGGTCAAGCTAACGTGACACCCGGGAACCCACTCGCGACAACGGCCGGCTCTTTAGGGGTCGGCCGGGTACGGGGGCAGAAGGCCAAGGCCTGGCTGACCCTCTGACCCCACTCTGGCTTGGACTAGCGCTTACTCCAGTATTATGATTGTTAATAAACAAAGCCGCGGCCTTTTATACCTCCAAACTGAGTCTGTCATTACTCGTCTGTTATATGTGGGTACCGGTTCCAAGTGGGAGGGGGAGGGGGTCCCTCGCAGCCTCCCTGGTCATGCAGGAGACAGAAAGGTAGATAGAGACACAGACAGAGAGCTACCAGAGAAGGTGTTACATGGGTGAGTGCTGAGTTATTACTGTGACTCTCTGATGCTAACATGACATTAGGTTCTGGGCTCTGCGTCCCACACATGATGAACACCATGACTGTATAAAACTGAGGGGTACATATATATGTATATATATATAGCAACTGTAAATATTACTGTATGTTCATTTGCATGTCTTAGACAGGTCTGCAACCCTGTCTTTCCCCATTATCACCCAGCATACAGCGCTTCCACTGCAGCAAGGGATTCTGGGAAATGACATGCAAATGAGCACTCAGTGCCACCTTTTGTCTCAAGCTCGTATTACACAAGCCAATCCTCAAGCCAATGCATGCTGTTTTAAACACAGCTTTTAGACAGAGGCTGGGATGAGATGCAAAGCCATTAAACCCACTCACAGACATTTTTTTTTTTTTACGGTTCACATATTAACAACCATTTAGTATCATTTTACAGAAAATAATAAACCGAAAACATCACTATACAATCCTTATATTGCCAAGACAAAAACCAACCCAAAGGCACAAAACCATTCTAAAAAGCCAAACAAAACAACACATTCCAAGGCATCATCTGTGCATCTACTACCAAACACACTCAATACAAAAAAATATGGTTACTTCCCATTTCTACACGCGACTTTTCGTACTTTCCACAGGACATTTAACATTGCATCTAATTACTTCACGTGTCCCAGCAATTTCTCTAACGCCTCACGGATATGATACGTACTACATTGTATTCCTAATTTTCTTACTTCCTCTTTAGACACCTCTGCTTTTGGGAACTGTACTTTCAGCCATTCCGTTTTTGAAACATTTAACCCTAAGTCACCTGCCTCTTTATTTATATTATTTATCACCTCTTTTACATGCCACTCCCTCGCCTTCCTTTCTCTCTCGCTTTCATAACTTACTTTTGTTCTTCCACTAAGGCCTGCCTTTTCTCCTTTTCCCCCTTTACTTTCCCTAATCTCTCCCCCTTCACCCCCACTCTGTTGGCCTGCCTTTCCATCACTTTCATTCCCACTTACTCCACTTACACTTCTCTGTATTTTAGTTCCCTCCACGCTTATCTGGCTTTGTGAGGACGAGCTATTGCCCTCACTTCTCTCCTTCTCTCTCACCTCTCCCCTAGCCTCTTTTATTTTAACCCACTGTACATGCTCCTTTTTTAATTCTTCATACTGCTCTTTTGTCAGCTGTTTTCTTTGGTACATCAGTTTTTCTAATCTTTCTATTATCTGTTCCTCACTACTCCCCCCATGCTGCTTCCGAAAAATACCAACCCAAAATAGAACATCTCCCACTGCGTCTTCAAAATGTTCCATCTTCACTTTTAGGGTTACTTTCCCTGATACTTTTACAACTTTACCCTCTACACCTTCCTCTCTAGGCTCCCCTTTACTCTGGCTATCCTTATCTTCTTTTGTTTCTATCCCTTGCAGATTTTTACGCTTTTCAGCTTTTTTCCCTCCTATTTCCATTTCCTCCTCCAAGACATCTTGGGGACCTTCCCTCCCCCTCTGTGCATCTTGAAACTCCATACTTTCCGCCCAGCTAGGTTCCACCACACTCAATGACCGTGTTTCCCCCTCCCCCGCATCTTTCTGATGCACTGCTCCCGTCTCCTCCCCTCCCCCCACCTCCAGTTTCTGGGCCAAGGAGTCCAGGAAGAGATCTTCCTCTTTTTTCTCCACGATATCACTTATAGAACCCGCCAAACCCTCTATTGGGCCACTTGCTAGCATTTCTTCTCTTCTTAAATCCTCCTCATACATTGCTGTTATAGCAGGATCACGCCCTCCCTCTTGGGAACTCCATCTCACAAATTCCCAGACCCTCAACTGTCTCTTCCTTTTCGTCTAGCACACTGTCCCCTTTTGCTGCCTGGGCATATGTCCTTTTAGTGCACTGTCGTGCCAAGTGTCCTTCCTCTCCGCATAGATGGCATCTCTTAGGGACTCCACAGTTGGCTGCAGTATGTCCCTCTTCCCCGCAATTACGGCACACAATTCCCGTTCTGGTGCAACCCTCCTTTGTATGTCCATAAGTGTGGCAATGCCTGCAATATAGAGGCTGTCCCGAGTAAAACAAAAATCCTCTGTCTCCTCTAATATTGAACATGGCCGGTGGGTGTGTCACTCCTCCCGCACATGATGGATCCCGTCTGAACCGTACCCAGAAACGTCTCTTCCCGTTGAACATGCCATACGGATTTTTTAGTTCTTCACCTCCTCTAATCATTTCACAATACCGTTTCAAAAAAGTCACAATCTCCTCTTTCCTTGCATACCGAGTGTACTGTACATGTGAAGTACAAGTGGTCTCTCCTCCAGCATAAAATTTGGGATTACCTTTACATGCAAATGAACATACAGTAATATTTACAGTTGCTTTATGCTTTACTGTGGAGGGTTTTTGTCACTTTTTTACCCACCATAACCTTAATAGTAGTGGTGATTACCTAGTCTAGTCTCAAACCTGCTTTGCCATTAAGACCAACCCCACACTGATGAGACCCATCAAGGTCGAAACAGCGGTGTAGCTGAGACTGTGCCCCCTTGGCCTTGAGTCATCGTTCCGGAAGGGACTTAAGACTCATGCTGCTATTAGGGGGGTACGCCATCTCAGGCAGCGGGAGGTGATCAAGAGCGGACAAGGAGAGAGAGAGAGAGAGAGAGATGGTGAAGGGCCGGCGCCTTGGCCTTGGGGGATCGTCCTGATGGACTAAACCCCCTCGCTGCTTTTGGGGTGCCGCACCAGATCCTTGACGGTTGGACAGACGGAGCATGACAGCTTGAGCACGGGGCGGTCAGGAGCGGACAAGCACGTGAGCAGGAGAGAGAGAGAGTGACGGGCCGACGCCTTTGCCTGGGGGGATCGCCATAATAGGCTTAACCCCCCTGCTGCTATTAGGGCATCGCACCGAAGCTCAGGATGACGAGGACAAAGACGGCGGCGATGGAGAACCGAAAGCAGACCATCAGATTCCTGGTGGTTGAGGCGGAGAGAGCCCAGGTGAGACTCCAGTATATCGTGGAGGAGATCTTGATTGACCTGGTGGAGATGAAGATTGCACAAGTCTACTGTCTGCAGGACTTCCAGGAAGAGGGAATCTTTGATGTGACCTTCCGCAAGGAGGAGGACTGCTTGAGTGCATATGAGAGATGCAAGAAAAACGCGAGTGACCAGAGGATGAAGGGGATCAGTGTTATCCCAAGTTTTTTGTTGGAGGAAAGAAGCATAATTGTGCACATGTATGATCCTTTTGTGAAGAAGGAGGAGATAGCCTTGTTTTTGAGACATTATTGTGCAACTGTAAGAGATGGTGAAGAACTTTTGAATTGCTATGGGATATTTAATGGCAAGCGGGAATTTCACGTACGTCTAAGACCGGACCCAGCATGTGCAGGGGGAGTGATGCACCCCCCTGCTGTTTTCAAGGTGGGTGGGAAAAAAGGCTTTTTGGAATATTGGGGCCAACCCAAGAGATGTAAGAACTGTCAACAATATGGACATTTGGAAGAGAGATGTGGGGAGGTGGGAATGGTGTGTCACAACTGTGGTAAAGAGGGTCATGTGGCTGCAAAATGCAGAGTACAAAAGAAATGTGACTTTTGCTATGAGTCTGGACATTTGGCGAGAAAGTGTTTAAAGAAGAGTGAGATTTGGTGCACAAAAAGGACAAGTACGATGTCATCAATTGTGGGTAATCGTGCTAGACAAATGATGAGACAGAGTCCGGAAAAGACTAATGTACAGGTGCAGAATAGTGAGAAAGGTCAGCTCAGAGGTTATGTCAGTGAGGATGGAAAGGGAAAAGAAGGAGAGGCGGGAAAAGTTTTGGAGTTTGTGAGTGAAATATTGTGTGAGTCTGAAGAGAAGGAAGTATATCAGCTTACAACAGAGGAGAGGTTATTTTGTGACTTTCTGTGTGATTATAAAGAGAATGAAGAATGTCAGCCAAGAGTAGAGGAGGAGGTAGAGATTGAGAGGGGAAGTAAGAAGGGTCTTTCTGTGGAAAGGGAAAAGTTAGTGGAGGAAGACTGTGAGGACGATTGGATAATTAGACATGTAGCAGAGGTAGAAGCAGCATCCTGTAAAGCAAAAGAAGAGGAGAGGAGGAGAGAAGAGTTTTGTTCAGGGGAAGAGGTGGAAAAAGTTTTGGAGTTTGTGGGGATTGTAAATGGGGAGGAAATAATGGAATGGGTGTATGTTAAAAAGCAGGAAAAGCAGAAAAAAACAGAAAAAGAAAGCAAAAATAAAGAAAGGAGGTTTAGAAAAGAAATAGAGGTATAACATTATGTAAAGAAATGAAGAGGAAAAAGAGAAAGAAAATGTAATGAGAATAGTATATACAGGGAGAATATGCGAATGTAGGTGGTGTTAGTTGAAGGTGTGGAAAAGTGGTTTTGTTGTTGTGTGTTTAGAAGGAAAAGCTGTGGAATGACAAGATAAATTCTGACCTTTTTTGTACAGAAAGTAATGTATTTACAGTATGTGTTTTTGAAGAAATGTAATTATGTGATTTAGTATCTTTTGGAAAAGTTCTCATTTTCTGTTTGTAAATATATGTGATGTGAATAAAACTTTTTAAAAGAAAAAAAAAAAAAAAAGCTGAGCCTGTGTCCCCTTGGCCTTGAGTCATCGTCCCTTCGGGGACTAAAGACTCCTGCTGCTTTTGGGGGAGCACGCCATCTCGAGCTAAGAGGAGTGATCCTGAGCGAGCGGTTCTGAGCGAGCGGATGCGGAAGTGAGGGGCCGGCACCTTTGCCCTGGGACATCGCCTTTACTGGCTAAAGTCCCTTGCTGCTTTTGGGGTGCCGCACCTGAGCTTGGGAGAGCAGAGATGACATCGCAAGCTGGAATGCGCAATTCCATTCGGTTCCTGATCGAGGAGACCGAGAGAAGTCGAGTGAACCTGCTGTGGATAGTGGAGAAGGTGCTGAAGCAATTGATCGGTCTGGACACTGAGAGGATCTTCTGCCTTCAGGATTTCCCTGCACAGGGGATTTATGACCTGACCTGTCATCAAGTAGCGGATGTTTGGTGCACTTTTGAAAAGTGCAAGGAGAAGTCTGGTGATCCGATCTTACATGGCATCAAGGTAATTCCAAGTTTTATGCTGGAGGAGAGACCACTTGTACTTCACATGTACACTCCGTATGCAAGGAAAGAGGAGATTGTGACTTTTTTGAAACAGTATTGTGAAATGATCAGAGGAGGTGAAGAACTTAAAAACCCATATGGCATGTTCAACGGGAAGAGACGTTTCTGGGTACGGTTGAGACGGGATCCATCATGTGCGGAAGGAGTGACACACCCACCGGCCATGTTCAATATCAGAGGAGACAGAGGATTTTTGTTTTACTCGGGACAGCCTCTATATTGCAGGCATTGCCACACTTATGGACATACAAAGGAGGGTTGCAGGAAAACGGGAATTGTGTGCCGTAATTGCGGGGAAGAGGGACATACTGCAGCCAACTGTGGAGTCCCTAAGAGATGCCATCTATGCGGAGAGGAAGGACACTTGGCACGGCAGTGCACTAAAAGGACATATGCCCAGGCAGCTAAAGGGGGCAGTGTGCTAGAAGAAGAGGAAGAGACAGTGGAGGGTCTGGGAATTTGTGAGATGGAGAGTTCCCAAGAGGGAGGGCTTGATCCGGCTATAACAGCAGGAGGATGGATTTAAGAGGAGGATTTAAGAAGGGAAGAAATGGTAGAGAGTGGCCCAATAGAGGGGGAGGTGGAAGTGGAAATAATGGACACGACCGGACCCAAGAAAGGGGCGCAAAAACTAAGTTTACAAAGTGACAATGATGTTTGTACTGTTGATGGGGAGGGGAAGAGTGAGCTACGGCAAGATAAGGTGACGAAGTCAAAGTTTTGTGCGCTGGATTTGTCCAGTATTGACGTTAGTAGGGAAGAGGAACAGACCGTGAGTAAAGGAAAAGAGGAAAATAAGAAGTTAGATAGGGAAGCGCAAGAAACTGAGGAGAAGGCAGGCCCTGGTGGTGCGAGTGGAAAAGGTAAAGAGGGAAAGAGTAAGTGTAAAGGGTTTGTTGTTAATGGAAGCAAAAACGAGTCTTCGCAAGGGATAGAAACAAAGGATCATAAGGATTGCCAGAGTAAAGTGGAGCCTAGAGAGAAGGGTGTAGAGAGTAAAGTTAAAAAAATATCAGGGAAGGTAACCCTAAAAGAGAGAATGGAACAATTTGAGAACGCAGTGGGAGATGTTCTGTTTTGGGTGGGTATTTTCCGGAAGCAGCATGGGGGTAGTAGTGATGAACAGATAATAGAAAGATTGGAAAAAATGATGTACCAAAGAAAACATCTGACAAAAGAGCAATATGAAGAATTAAAAAAGGAGCATGTACAATGGGTTAAAATAAAAGAGGCTAGGGGAGAGGTGAGGGAGAAAGAGAGTAGCGAGAGCAACAGCTCGTCCTCACAAAAAAGTCAGATAAGCGTGGAGGGAACTAAAATACAGAGAAGTGTAAGTGGAGTAAGTGGGAACGAAAGTGAAGAAAAGGCAGGCAAAAAAGGGATTGTACAGGCAAAAGAGGCAAATTCTGCGGGAGATAGTAAGGGGAGGAGCACCCAGGGAAAGGATGAAGTAGGGCTTACAAAGGAAGAGGTTTTGCACAATCAACTTGCGAGGGGATTTGGGCGGAGATATTGGGATGTGAAAGAGGCAAGGGACGGGTATGAAAAAAGTGTGATGTCTGGATTCCAGTTAGAGGAAAGTAAGAGAGGTTTGGAACGTATGGAGAAAGAATTAAAACAGATGATCGCATCACTTGAGAATAGAGAAAGGGTTTTTGTTTTTAAATGAAAGAATCTTGAAGTATATGGTTCTTATCTTTGTATGATGTTTTGGTTATAGGGTTTTTTCGTAAAGTTATGTTTTTTTTTATCCTTCTGAAAAGTTTATCTTTGTGTTTGTATATATCTGAAGGATGAAGGAAGAAAATGTAAATATATTATGTTTTGGTGTCTTTCTAATGTTGGGTGACTGTTGTCACTATGGTGTGTTTTTTTGGTTTCCCAAAAAGTCTGTAAACTTAAAAAAGTTGTTGAATAAAAAAGTTAAAAAAAAAAAGGTTGAAACATGTCTGTGAGTGGGTTTAATGGCTTTGCATCTCATCCCAGCCTCTGTCTAAAAGCTGTGTTTAAAACAGTGTGCATTGGCTTGAGGATTGGCTTGTGTAATACGAGCTTGAGACAAAAGGTGGCACTGAGTGCTCATTTGCATGTCATTTCCCAGAATCCCTTGCTGCAGTGGAAGCGCTGTATGCTGGGTGACAATGGGGAAAGACAGGGTTGCAGACCTGTCTAAGACATGCAAATGAACATACAGTAATATTTACAGTTGCTTTATGCTTTACTGTGGAGGGTTTTTGTCACTTTTTTACCCACCATAACCTTAATAGTGTGTGTATATCTATCTATCTATCTATCTATCTATCTATCTATCTATCTATTTGTGAAAGTGTTCTGTGGCCGTGTCTGTATGTGTCTCCCTGTGTCCCCTGTGTCCCTAGCGGCAATCCCATTGGCTCCCTTGGCCCGCCCCCGCACACCTCTCATTGGCCGGACACACACATACACTCACACAGAGATACACACACACACGGAGACACACACAGGCAGGACACGGAGACACACACAGGCAGGACACTGAGACACACACAAAGATACACACACACTGAGACACATACAGATACACACACACACACACACACTGAGATACACACAGATACACACACACACACACACACACACTGAGATACACACACACTGAGACACACACAGATACACACACACACACTGAGATACACAGACAGGACACAGATAGACAGACAGGACACATACACATATACAGACAGGACACACACACACACACACACACACACACACCACCCCCCCCTCTGTCCATCCCCCCCATCACGTGCGCCGCCCTGCACCGGCTCCAGACGGAGGGGAAGCACGGCCCTCCTACCCCAGCCGCTTCCTTACCTCCCCGGCGCTACCTCCCCCTCAGGTAAGTAACTGCGCGTCCCGCCTCAGCTTATGGCGCCAGTAACTCTCCCATTTCAGGCGCGCAGCCTCGCGCCTCAGGCCCACACAGGCCCACACAGGCCCACACAGGCCCACACAGGGTGCTTCCTGCCGCCGGCTGCACGCCTCACTCAGCCGGACGGCACATCGGGGGACAAGTGGGCGCCGGCGGGGGGGAGCGCGAGTCACGGGGAACGGGGGGGGGGGCGAGTCATGGGGAACGGGGGGGGGGAGCCGCGAGTCACGGGAAACGGGGGGGGACGCGAGTCACGGGGAACGGGGGGGGGGGGGCGAGCCGCGAGTCACGGGGAACTGAGGGGGGGGGGGGCGAGCCACGAGTCACGGGGAACGGGTGGGGGGGCGAGCCGCGAGTCACGGGGAACGGGTGGGGGGGCGAGCCGCGAGTCACGGGGAACGGGGGGGGGGCTTTGTGTTTTTCAATCAGATCGCCCAACAAATGTAACCCCCCTTCCTTGGGCTATTGTGAACTAATAGTAATAGCATGTTTATTAGGCCAAGGGGGTGATGTAGCGAGGCAAATTGTTGCAAGGTCTTTGCGCCCAAGTTTGGTGCCGGGATTTGAAGGGTGACAACAGGAGGAGTTAGGGAAGAGTTCCCCCGCGTTATACACGGCTGTAGCAGACGTTTTTTGTGTGTGCGTTATGAGGGACGTAATGACACCTGCCTTAACTGTCCAAGCAGTGTGTCGATCCCCCCCCCCTCCCCTTTCTCCCCCCCCCTCCCCTTTCTCCCCCCCCTCCCCTTTCTCCCCCCCCCCTCCCCTTTCTCCCCCCTCCCGCTCCCCTTTCTCCCCCCTCCCCTTTCTCCCCCCTCCCGCTCCCCTTTCTCCCCCCTCCCGCCCCCCTTTCTCCCCCCTCCCGCTCCCCTTTCTCCCCCCGCTCCCCTTTCCACCACCCCCTCCGCTCCCCTTTCCCCCCCCCTCTGCTCCCCTTTTCCCCCCCCCTCCGCTCCCCTTTCCCCCCCCTCCTCCGCTCCCCTTTCCCCCCCCCCCCGCTCCCCTTTCCCCCCCCCCTCCGCTCCCCTTTCCCCCCCCTCCGCTCCCCTTTCCCCCCCCTCCAACGCTCCCCTTTCCCCCCCCTCCTCCGCTCCCCTTTCCCCCCCCCTCCTCCGGTCCCCTTTCCTCCCCCCCTCCGCTCCGGGAGTGTCTCTAGCTTTGAATCATTACAACTCAAAGCTGGATTCCGATTGGCTCACACACATCATTGGGTGTTCCAACCCATATCCACCCTTTGGATTAACATGCTCAAAGGTTGCTTAGGCCTGCCCCTGAATATTGCTACTATACTCAGAGCTGAAATGCAAACAGGCTAACTGAAGGAATTAACCTTTCCACTGCCTGTTCTAACAGGACTGACAGAGGAAAGGCCCAGAATTAGCAATAGATGCCGAAGGCCAGGCTATATATATGTAGAAAAGCACTTTATGCCCCATGTTAGAGTGTAGCCTTTTCCCCATACAGTAAGGCTGAGTTCAGCGTGGCTGCTGCGGCAGCGTGCGTCCACGCGCACCTCCCCCGCGTGCTCCTGCAGCCTGGCGATCTGTGTTCAGGCTGCAGGAGTCGGGTCGCGGCATTTGGGGGCTTGGCGGGGGGAACGTGTCACGGAGCTGGTTCGCTGAACCAGCTCACGTGATGCGACTGCAGCCCCAAATATCATTTCTGGTTACAGCGGCGTCAACGCTGCACTTTACCGCCGGTGGAGTTTTCAGTTTGAACACTCCCACCAAACAATCTGAAATTGCGACGGACGTGCGCACGCACGCGTCGCGTAGCAGCCACCCCGAACACGGCCTTAGAAAGGCAGCCAGTAATGTAATGTGTGTTTTAGCATTTCTTTGCATGCAGGCACAGTAATTCACTTAGCTGCGTTGTCTGCAGAGAAATGCAGGGTCGTGACAAAGAGCTGGGAGCAGCTAAGTGCCGGGACAAATGGTGAGCGGGGAAGGGCTGATTATCAGGTCCGGGGACGGACTCCCAGCGCGGTAGAGTCTATACACATAATATATAAAGCTTGGCCCCCTGCAGAAGCAATCCCTCCAGCCAATTAGGCGAGGGAAGCCCATGACCAGGGGGCAAGCCCCCTCCCCCCTCACCTCCCTGGGATCTCTGGGCCGCCGTCGCGGCCCCCCCTAGGGGGGGGGGGGGCAGGCCTAGGTCAGTACAAAAGAGGCAGCCGGGAGCTGAATCTTCCATTCTGCTCCCGGTCTGCTGCGAAGTTTAGTGTCCTCTCCTCTCCTCCAGGTGAGTTTGTAGTCTCCCTTTGGGCCTGATCGCAGCATCCCCCCCCTCCGCCTCCGCTATGGCTGTCCAGGGGATAGTTGCGAGGTGGCCGGGGAGTGCTGCCACGGGGGATCCCCTACCGCGCGGCTCTCCCTCCCTCAGCCTCCGTGGCTGGCCTGCTCGGCGGGCGGGGAGGGGGGGGCCTCCGGCGAAGGGGGGGATCCGCCTGCCGGACCAAGGGATAGCTAGTGGGGATCCCCCTTACCGCGTGGCTCTCCCTCCATCAGCCTTGGTAGCTGGCCCGCTCGGCAGGCGGGGAGGGGGGGCCTCCGGGGAACGGGGGGATCCCCTTGCCGGTACCAGGGAATAGCCAGGGGGGTTTCCCTTGCCACGTGGCTCGCCCTCAATCAGCCTCTGCGGCTGGGGAGGGGGGGGGGCCAGAGGGAGGCACAACAACCCCCCACGTTTTTTTGCCACGACGGTTCCCCCAACAGAATGGCCGTGGGTATCCCCCAACCCCCCCCCCCCCCCCCCGGGGTTGGAGCACGGGACACTCAGTGGGGTTACATGGCAGTGGTATAATGTGCTGTAATTGATTTCTTTCAACATTGGATAAAGTTATGATCAATGCTAGAATGGCCATGGGTATCGCTGCATACCGCATTCGTAGTGATAGCGGGCTGTATGTGGGGAATAAAGTGTATACACCTCAGTGTGGTTATAATGCATTGTATTCGGGGTATGGTTATAATGCGTTGTATTCGGGGTATAAGGCATACGAGCTGCATTCGAGGTACAATTGGCTGTAATTGGGTTACATGGCGTATATTGTATTTGGATTATAGGGGGTGTATATATACCGCATCCGAAGTTACAATGGGCTGTAATGGGGTGACATGGTGTATATAGTGTGTATACTGCACTCGTAGTTACGTTCTGTATGATAGGGTGTGTATAGGTGCTGCATTCGCCGTTACAATGTACTGTAACTGGGTTACATAGCGTATATAGTGTATATACTGTATTCACGGTTACGTGCTGCATGTGGAGTATAAGGTGTATTTATGCTGCATTCAGTGTTGTAATGTGCTGTAATTGGGTTACATGGCGGGTATAGTGTATATACCGCAGTCAGGGTTAAGTGCGGTATGTGGATTATAAGGTGTACATTTGCTGCACGCAGGGTTATAAGGTGTCGTAATTGGGGTACATGGCGTATATAGAGTATATACTGCATTCACGGTTACGTGCTGCATGTGGAGTATAAGGTGTATTTATAGAGTGACCATTCGTCCCGGTTTTGCCGGCACAGTCCCGTTTTTTTCTGTGCTGTCCCGGTTGACAGTCCGTCCCGGAAATGTCCCGGGTTTTGCCCCTGGTGACTGGTACCGTGCGCGAGTCGGCGGCGGTGCGCGGAGGCGGCGGCGTGAGGAGGAGGCGGCGGCCGTATTTTTTTTTTACCCAATAGCAGGATGCCGGGGGCGGGGCTTTAGAGTAGAAGCAGGGGATTGGTTGGAGGTCAGGATATGCCGGGGGCGGGGCTTAGTATCAGGGACGGATGGTGTGTGTGTGTGTGTGTGTGTGTGTGTGTGTGTGTGTGTGTGTGTGTGTGTGTGTGTCTGTGTGTGTGTGTTCACCAGAAGGAAGGCTCACAGCTGGCAACTGAAACTGCCGGCAGACTGGAAAAAAGCCTCACTACTTCTGGCTCCCTACAGTGGCATTACAGGTAAGCCCCATGTCGCCTGTGTGTGTGTGACTGCCCCCTTCCCAGTCTGTGTGTGTGTGTCTGCCCCCCTCCCAGTCTGTGTGTGTGTGTATGACTGCCCCCCTCCCAGTCTGTGTGTGTGACTGCCCCCTTCCCAGTCTGTGTGTGTGACTGCCTCCCTCCCAGTCTGTGTGTGTGTGACTGCCTCCCTCCCAGTCTGTGTGTGTGTGACTGCCCCCCTCCCAGTGTGTGTGACTGCCCGCCTCCCAGTGTGTGTGTGTGTCTGCCCCCCTCCCAGTCTGTGTGTGTGACTGCCCCCCTCCCAGTCTGTGTGTGTGTGACTGCCCCCCTCCCAGTCTGTGTGTGTGACTGCCCCCCTCCCAGTCTGTGTGTGTGACTGCCCCCCTCCCAGTCTGTGTGTGTGACTGCCCCCCTCCCAGTCTGTGTATTATTTATTTTCCCCCCCAATAGCAGGATGCCGGGGGCGGGGCTTTAGAGTAGAAGCAGGGGATTGGTTGGAGGTCAGGATTTGCCGGGGGCGGGGCTTAGTATTGGGGACGGATGTAGTGTGTGTGTGTGTGTGTGTGTGTGTGTGTGTGTGTGTGTGTGTGTGTGTGTGTGTGTGTGTGTGTGTGTGTGTGTGTGTGTGTGTGTGTGTGTGTGTGTGTGTGTGTGTGTGTGTGTGTGTGTGTGTGTGTCGCGCAAACACCAGAAGGAAGGCTCACAGCAGGTAAGCACCATGTCGCCTGTGTGTGTGTGTCTGCCCCCTTCCCTGTGTGTGTGTGTGTGTGTGTGTGTGACTGCCCCCTCCCAGTTTGTGTGTGTATGACTGCCCCCTTCCCTGTGTGTGTGTGTGTGTGTGTGACTGCCCCCTTCCCAGTCTGTGTGTGTGTGTGTGTGACTGCCCCCTCCCAGTTTGTGTGTGTATGACTGCCCCCTTCCCAGTCTGTGTGTGTGTGTGTGTGACTGCCCCCTCCCAGTCTGTGTGTGTGTGTCTGCCCCCTTCCCAGTCTGTGTGTGTGTGACTGCCCCCTCCCAGTTTGTGTGTGTATGACTGCCCCCCTCCCAGTCTGTGTGTGTGTGACTGCCCCCCCTCCCAGTGTGTGTGACTGCCCCCCTCCCAGTGTGTGTGTGACTGCCCCCCCTCCCAGTGTGTGTGTGACTGCTCCCCCCTCCCAGTGTGTGTGTGACTGCCCCCTCCCAGTGTGTGTGTGACTGCCCCCCCTCCCAGTGTGTGTGACTGCCCCCCTCCCAGTGTGTGTGTGACTGCCCCCTCCCAGTCTGTGTGTGTGTGTCTGCCCCCTTCCCAGTCTGTGTGTGTGTGACTGCCCCCTCCCAGTTTGTGTGTGTATGACTGCCCCCCTCCCAGTCTGTGTGTGTGTGACTGCCCCCCCTCCCAGTGTGTGTGACTGCCCCCCTCCCAGTGTGTGTGTGACTGCCCCCCCTCCCAGTGTGTGTGTGACTGCCCCCCCTCCCAGTGTGTGTGTGACTGCCTCCCCTCCCAGTTTGTGTGTGTATGACTGCCCCCCTCCCAGTCTGTGTGTGTATGACTGCCCCACCTCCCAGTGTGTGTGACTGCCCCCCTCCCAGTGTGTGTGTGACTGCCCCCCCTCCCAGTGTGTGTGTGACTGCCCCCTCCCAGTGTGTGTGTGACTGCCCCCCCTCCCAGTGTGTGTGACTGCCCCCCTCCCAGTGTGTGTGTGACTGCCCCCCTCCCAGTGTGTGTGACTGCCTCCCCTCCCAGTGTGTGTGTGACTGCCCCCCCACCCAGTGTGGGTGTGTGACTGCCCCCCTCCCAGTGTGTGTGTGACTGCCCCCGCACCCAGTGTGTGTGTGTGTGTGTGTGACTGCCCCCTCCCAGTCTGTGTGTGTGTGACTGCCCCTCCCTCCCAGTGTGTGTGTGACTGCCCCTCCCTCCCAGTGTGTGTGTGACTACCCCCCTCCCAGTCTATGTGTGTGTGACTGCCCCCACTCCCAGTCTGTTTGTGTGTGTGACTGCCCTCCCCCTCCCAGTCTGTGTGTGTGTGACTGCCCCTCTCCCAGTCTGTGTGTGTGTGACTGCCCCCTTCCCAGTCTGTGTGTGTGTGACTGCCCCCCCTCCCAGTGTATGTTTGACTGCCCCGCTCCCAGTCTGTTTGTGTGTGTGACTGCCCTCCCCCTCCCAGTCTGTGTGTGTGTGACTGCCCCTCTCCCAGTCTGTGTGTGTGTGACTGCCCCCCTCCCAGTGTATGTTTGACTGCCCCCTCCCAGTCTGTGTGTATGTGTGACTGCCCCCTCCCAGTATGTGTGACTGCCCCCTCCCAGTCTGTGTGTCTGTGTGTGTCTGTCTGCCCCCTGCCACTGTGTGATGCCCCTCTCCCAGTGTGTGTAAGTGCCCCCTCCAAGTCTGTGTGTGTGTGTGTCTGCCCCCCTCCCATTCTCTGTGTGTGTGTGACTGCCCCCCTCCCATTCTGTGTGTGTGTGTGTCTGCCCCCCTCCCATTCTGTGTTTGTGTGTGACTGCCCCCCCAGTGTGTGTGTGACTGCCCCCTCCCAGTGTCTGTGTGTATCAGTGACAGAATGTATACAGACACCAACCCACTCACCCACGTGTCAGTCAGTCACCCACGTGTCAGTCAGTCACCCACCCATATGTCAGGCAGTCAGTCACCCACCCACCCACGTGCCAGGCAGTCTAACGTGTCAGTCAGTCACCCACCCACGTGTCAGTCAGTCACCCACCCACGTGTCAGGCAGTCAGTCACCCACCCACGTGTCAGGCAGTCAACCCAAGTGTCAGGCAGTCACCCACCCAAGTGTCAGGCAGTCTCCCACCCACCCCCCCAAGTTTCAGGCAGTCTCCCACCCACCCAAGTGTCAGGCAGTCTCCCTCCCACCCACCCAAGTGTCAGTCAGTCAGTCACCCACCCACGTGTCAGGCAGTCAGTCAACCCAAGTGTCAGGCAGTCACCCACCCACCCACCCACCCAAGTGTCAGGCAGTCTCCCACCCACCCACCCAAGTGTCAGGCAGTCTAAGTGTCAGGCAGTCTCCCACCCACCCACCCAAGTGTCAGGCAGTCTACCACCCACCCGCCCAAGTGTCAGGCAGTCTCCCACCCACCAGTCTAAGTGTCAGGCAGTCAAAGTGTCAGGCAGTCAACCCAAGTGTCAGACAGTCTCCCACCCACCCAAGTGTCAGGCAGACTCCCATAACCCACCCACCCACCCAAGTGTCAGCAGTCTCCCATAACCCACCCACCCACCCAAGTGTCAGCAGTCTCCCATAACCCACCCACCCACCCAAGTGTCATCAGTCTCCCATAAAAGTGTCAGGCAGTCTCCCATAACCCAGCCACCCGTCAGGCAGTCTCCGATACCCTAGAGAAAGTGCAGCGCACCATGATCCAGAGAAGAGGCAGGTCTGGCAAAAATCTATCTTTATTAGAAAGTCATAAAAACAAGGGATGCAACCCCACCCCACTCTGCCACATAACCAGGATGTTGACGCCCACCTGATGATATCAGAGCTACCATATGGCGCCCCCTAGTGACGTCAGACGTCTAGGTCTAAATCCCTGGCAATACAGCATAGAGCTGTCTTGGAGGACTGCAGCCACAGCCACACCTCTCCCCAGACTGAACACTCCCCCATGTGTGGCTGTGGCTGCAGTCCTCCAAGACAGCTCTATGCTGTATTGCCAGGGATTTAGACCTAGACGTCTGACGTCACTAGGGGGCGCCATATGGTAGCTCTGACGTCATCAGGTGGGCGTCAGCATCCTGGTTATGTGTCAGAGCCGGGAGGGGTGAGTATCAGGGGGGGTGGTATATATTTTGACTGTTTTCTTGTGTTTGGCAGCCTTCACCTTGAGATAGGCAGTATTTGACTGCCGAAACGTTGGACTTTATGGCATATTAAACCTCCTTTGAGTAAGACCGTGTGCCTGCTTCTTCTTCTTTGTCCGGCTACAGGAAGGGTCAGGAGACAGGGAGGACAGAGGCAGGAGAACCCCATCTGGCTCCGGCCTTGCCTGTCCCTACGAATACAAACATACAACCCCTCACTGAATAACATAGCCCTAACCCCATGTAATAATCCTGGGTGTAAACAAAATAATGGTTTTATGAATATTGTAATGGTTTAATAGGGACCTAGGAGGTGGCCAGTGGGGCTGTTATGTGTATTTGTGTTTATTGTGGGTAGCGGGGGTGGGTGAACGGGGTATTGGCCCCAAGGATGGGTGTTTAGGCCTACCGGGTGGGGGGGTAGTGGGAGGGGTTAACCCCTTCATTACCTTAGCGGTATTAACCGCTAAGTTAAAGAAGAGGTTAAGTCATCCCCCAACCCCCTGGCAAGGCCTAAACACCCACCCAGGGCCAAATACCACCTTCTCCCACCCCCGCTACCCACAATAAGCCTGGCACGGGTGTATAACCCCTTCATTGCCTTGGCGGTAATGAAGTTGCCTGTAAATGCATTTTTTATGCATGGGATTCATGCCGGGGGTCTCTGATGCTGATATTAATGGATATCAGCTCCGGGATACATGCATTTTATTTTCATCGCAGCTTCACCCCACCTTCTTGCCAACTTTTGTGGCGGGACAATTTGGAGAAGAAACAGCAATTTTAAAGTGGCGATCAGCCGCAATAAGCTGATCAGGGCTTATAGAATTGAGCGTGTTTGAAAAACTGGCGATCAGTGCCGAAAAGTGGCTTATCACCGCGCGTCTGCCGATTTTATTTATTTATTTATTTTCCGGCACAAAAAAAACCCGGTTATTTTTGCTCTAATCGCCAGCTTCTCTGGGCTTACTGAATCGCTGTAGGCGATTACTGCATGAGGGCCTTAGGGAGGATTTGTTCCTGTAAAGTACACCTAGTTTGGCATAGGATTTGGATGTCAGGGTATCAATGTGCAACCCAAATGTTAAATGGGAGTTGAACTATATGCCCAGATATTTCAAACCAGTAACAGGGGCTAGGATGGTATTAGAGCTGGTTTTTATCTGAAGCTCTGTCATTGGCAGCTTTAGCAATTTAGCTCTGGTCCCAAATACCATTGTTACAGTCTTGTCAGTGTTTAAAATCAGTTTGTTTTGGGAAATCCAGTTTCAAGTCTCAAAAAATCAGATTGAAGTACGTGTTCAAGGTCAGAGAGGCGAGGGCTGCGTGCATATAGGATAAGATCTAAGGCCTCTCACAATAACCCGTTAGGAATATAAATTCCTCATCTATCCGACATAAGTATAAAATATACTCTAACCAAGACCCCTAATACAGAGTTACCCACCTTATACGGGAGCAGCTGCCAGACGAGTATAGTAAATGTATCTTATTTCTTTTGCCACTGGAGGGCAGCGTGGAGTTACAAGGAGTGGCGCCCGTAAGGACGACGTGCCAGTTAGGCGGAAGGAGAAGCGCACACACTTTTATGTGAAACGGATATATTTGAGGAGGGATTTTGTAGTCTGAGTGAGAAAATTGATATTTTGTCACAATGGAAAAATGGAAAAATTAACCATTTAAATATGCACAGATTTTATCCCACTTTTGGAAATTAGGGATGTTGCCTAAAAGTTTGAGAATGCACAAAGTGCCACCCCTGGGCTTTAATGAAGCAGCATTTGTGGGATAAGGGGAACAGCATTCTGTATAAAGGTATTTTGGGCTCGATATAAATAATTGAAGCCAAAAACTAATATTAAGGGGCCTATGCAGAGAGCAGCGCGAACGGAAATTTCGGCGTTTTTTAGCGTTATATGGCTATAATAAGGTTGGAAATGGCGAGTTGAGTAAAAAGCGCCATTTTTTTTTTTTTTAGTAGAACTCGCCGCATGGCTGGCGAGAACCAAAATCTCGCCAGTTTTGAAAAGGGCCGTATGCAGAAAGGCACGATCGCCATCTAGCGGCTGTTCGCGCCATTAAAATGGAGAGAAATTCTACAATTAGCTCCGCCAACAAAAGTTGGCAGGAAACTGGAGCTCACCGGCGAAAGTGAAAAAAAAAAAAAAAAAAACGCGCTTTTTTTCAAACATGTTTCACCAGCGCGCATCTCGCCGGTTGAAACTCTCCATAATCAAGCATGATTTTAAATGCAGTTTTCTGACCTTTCTGCATATGGAGATAAAATCACGCCATTACAGGTACAATTTATTACCAATTCCAATTATTTCCAGCGCTGCTCTCTGCATAGGCCCCTAAGTAAATTGAGAATGGAAAAATATTCAGCACAAACGTACAGAATGTGATGTTCTGAGAGATCTTACAGATGTTATCAAATCCCACAATGAATGTATAGAAAATGTCTGTATAGAACGAGTCAAACAAGAATACGCCAATAAAACGTTTAATTGGGAGATACAGGGGCCACAATTCAGGTCAGTTAGCTGGAAGAAGGGAAGCCGGTCAGCCGGTAGAGCTGGTCAGCCGGTAGAGCAGGTCAGCCGGTCAGCCAGAAGAGCAGGTCAGCCGGTCAGCCAGTAGAGCAGATCAGCCGGTAGAGCAGGTCAGCCGGTCAGCTCTGAGATCAGCATTACTTATATCTCCTAACCTTTGCCCCCTGCATGTAATGCGCAGAACAGCCTGCACTGCATATACTGTACATGAGATACTTAACCCTTTCTTTTCGCTCGACTCTAATCTGAATGATTTGCTAATTGGTTTGTAATTAGAGAGATATTTGTAGCAGAATCCCATGTATGTTCTTTTTACCTTTTTAGATACCGTTTTGTGTTATAAAAGATATGAGATCAGAGGGGCTCCCTGTTTGCACTCGTGTTTTGGCAGAAGTATATATGTGACCCTATAAATCTCCCTCACACCCGGCTTGGCAGTGTGACACTAGTGCAGCGACCTGGGGAAGAATCACTGAGCTGTTAGCAATAGATACAACGGATAGAAAAGACACTACACATAGGTTGGATTAAAGAGAGTATTTTATTTAAATAATTAATCTCTTTGCTGGTAGGGGCCTGCAGCACATTGCAGAGCGATATAGTAACACGCAGAGCAATGCACTGCAGGCCCCTCCGGCAACAAAGGAGTGAAGACCAATGCAGGGTGTATAAAGATCTCACTGATAATTCATGCACAAAGGGCAGTTTGTTGCTGTGATCCAGAGGAAGGCGAAACATAACCCCTGCTGTGCAATGGGGGAAAAAAATTCCTTCCTGACCCCATTAAATGGCGATCGGATGGTCCCTGGATCACTGCGCAGTGAGATCAGATGGAACAGCACAGATCAGCGTTGTTATACACAGGGGCACACTCAGTATATAGAGATGCGGGTGATGGGGCCCTTGTGCCCCTGTGTATAACTCACCTGCTCCCCCATCCCCCTGCATATCTATCCCATTCACCCCTTTTCCTCCCGCATACCTCGCAGGGCCGGCCGGCCATTAGGCGGTCGCCTAGCGCGCAGAGGTCCTAGGGGCGCATTAATAATCATTATTTTTTCCTCTTATTATTTCTAATTTATTTATCTTTTTTTAAAAATTATTATTCTTTTTTTTATCCAGTATTTTGGCGCCCTTTTATTTTTATTTTGCGTCGCGCTGGGGTGCGGTCGCACCCCCTGCAGCCCCGATAGCTACGCCACTGTTTATTTTATTATTTTATTTATCTTATTATTTTTTATACAACTGGGGCACAAATTTTAAGTTTTGCCTCGGGCGCATGAAACCCGTGCTCCGGTCCTGCTCCTTGTTCTCTCTCACCCTCTCACGCCCAATATCCCAATCTCCCTCTAGTACCTGCCCCTCCCGCAGCCTTCCTGATCTTATCTGCCTGTCCTGCGGTCAAACCAACTTCTCAGGGCCCCTAGAATACCCCTGGATCTACGCCCTGGCTCCTCTGCTACCTGCTCCCGGGGTCTGCTGCTCCGCCTAAAAAAGGTGAAGCAGCAGATCTGTCCGCACCTCTCGTATTCTGCTACCTGCTCCCGGGGTCTTCTCCTCCGCCTAAAAAAGGTGAAGCAGCAGATCCGTCCACACCTCTCATATTCTCCTAGGCCATCGTCCACCACGTCGCCAGACTTGACATCCGCTTCGTCGTCTGCCTCATCGGCCGCCTTGTAGCCCACCTCTTCGCACCACTTGACGCCCGTTTTATCGTATGCCTCGTCGTCCGCCTCGTAGCCCGCCTCGTCGTCTGGTGGCACAAAGGGCACCACCTTCGTGCGTGTCCTGATCTGCAGAAGACATGAAGTGTTTGTAACCAGGGACAGTGATACTCTGTATCGCAAGAGCTCCTGTGCCACTTATACCCCCTCCCCAATACCACGTTATACCGCCCTCCACAGGGCAAATACCCGTTATACCCACCTCCCCAGGCTCAGTACCCAGTTATACAACCCTCCCAAGGCCCAGTACCCAGTTATACAACCCTCCCACAGCCCAGTACCCTGCTATACGCCCCTCCCCAGGCCCAGTACTCGTTATACCCACCTCACCAGGCCCAGAACCCGTTATAACCACCTCACCAGGCCCAGTACCCATTATATACCCCTCCCCAGAAGGTCATGTTTCTATTTATCAAAAATACATTGAGTTACCTCTGGTTTTCAAGCATGTCCTGGGGGAGTTATCACAGAGACACAGAAACGTCGCTGAGTTTGGTGAGTAACTCCCTTAAACTCTCAGCAGTTGAATTCCCCATTAGGCGCTTAATGCGTTAAAAACAAGCATTGCTATTTCTATGCATGAAGTTGCAGGTAATTGGAAGAGTTACACAGTGACGGCTATTTCATCACTCACCTTCTTCCATCGAATCGGTCTTAGCGGTAGTGATCTCAGTATTATTTCCTCCTTCACATCGGATATCCATATCCATTCTTCGCCTCTGATCTGTATGCAAGACAATGCTTTAAGACAGGGTTGCGCAACCTTTTTCCCCTGCTCCCCCCTCCACCCTCCCCACCTTGTCTCCGACGTTCTGATATAACGACGTCATGTGATATCACGTTGCTATGGCAATGCCACATCATGTGACGCCACGTTGCTGTCTCCAGAAGCCGCCGGAGACAAGGAAAGGGAACTTACAGAGGCCTTGCGTGCGATTTCCGGCATTTAATTTAAATGCTGTGGGGAAGAGCGAGGGGCCACTGTAAGCGCCGAGCCCCTCCTCCCTCCTCCCCAAGAAAATGTCGCACCCCTCGATTTGCGCACCCCTGCTTTAAGAGATATTCTGGGATCCTCCATCGGACCCTTCCTCATATTGACTGACCTTGCAGTGCTCTGCACTGACTTGCACTGACCTGCTATGATGCCTCTCAAAATACCATGCTAACTCATTCTGAACATACATGTGTCCTTTCTACATGTTACTCAGCTTGTATGGGCCACAGACAGCTTTCCCGGGGTCCAGGACTAGTTGCCACCGGGGACACTCACCCATGGGTCGGCGACCTTGCGAGAACCCACCCCCCCAACCTGTTTTCTCTTGCATTGCCATAGACAACAACATTTCAGCCTGCTGGCCTTTCTCAGGTAAAGTGGCTAAACCCACTAAAGCCAGTAAAGAAAGGCCAGCAGCCGAAACATTGTAGTCTGTGGCACAATAAATTATCTTTTTTTATTCAAATCCGTGTGCCCTTTTCCATCAATCATATTGTATCCATTGGACGAAATGCCGGTCTTCCCTGAGACTAAGGGGCACCGGTAAAAGTATGACTAATTGTTTTTTTTAGTGTGCAGCAAATCCCCATCATTTTTGCGTTCTCTTGCTCTGCCCCAATCTGACACACCACCTTGCTCTCTCACCCCCCTCTTACACTCCCGCGTCACCCTTTCCTTCCCCAAAGGTTGTCCTTTAATCAGATCTTACCCAAATTGTCTCCATCTCCCTTGGAAATGTTCTGTCTTTAAACTGTGCGGCTCCTCTTGATCCGGAGTTTCTTAGCTGACCCCTTTAGGTTTCGGCTCCGAGGGTCTAAAAAATAAGCGACTCCGAAAAGATGTGAAATATGCGCACGGGTGCTAATGGGGCACTGAGGGGGAGACTTAAATACTAGTAAATATAATCTACTGTGCTAACAAATATAATCTATTAACTAACAAATATAATTTATTAAACTAACAAATATATCTTATTAAACTAAGAAATATAATTTATTAAACTAAGAAATATAACTTATTAAACTAAAAAATATAACTTATTAAACTTACAAATATAATCTATTTAACTAAATAAATATCTATTAAACTAAATAAATATCTATTCAAATAAATAAATATAATCTACTTCAAAACAATACAATAAAAAGCTGGAGAAATGATACGTTAACCAAGCCACAGATGTGATGCCAATGAGCGTTGAACTCCTTGCAGATCCACCGTCAGCTGGTTGTGGCAGAAAATGGTGACATGCAGTAGAACAGAGTGGTTGAGCTGTAACCACGGCAGTCAGGTCAGAAATCAACACAATATTTTTTGAAATTTAGAATGAGAATGTTCAGTATGTCACATTCTGGGCTCAGACTCTGAGCCCTGTCACATGTTAGCAGCTTGTGATAATAGAAAGTATCCATATACTGGGATGTGATAAGAGACATTATAGTCATTTTATACTGGGTCCCATAACCTGCTTTATATGAAGTATCATTTTACACTAGTAGAGATGTTACATTTTGAAAAAATAGCGCTTCTGGCGACAATGTTCATTTTCTCTACAAATGATAAATGAAAAAGTTGGATAAAACGTTATATGTGTGTGTGCGCGCGCAATATATATATATATATATATATATATATATATATATATATATATATATATATATGAGTAAAAAGAGAAAAAAGTAACCCGTATGGGAGCACTCAGGTATGCAGATTAACATATAGTATTTTATTTATTTGACACAGTGCAAAAAAGGATAAGTAAACAGTACATGATTAAAAACACTTAAAAAAGGCTAGGACCCCTGTCACGGGTACTACCCATAGACACAAGTGGGCAAAACTAGGGAATGACTCAAATTGTCAACCCTTAACATGAAAATGGATAGTGACTCAAGAAACACTTGGATAGGTCAGAATAAATCACAACGGGTTAATGGGTTCACAGGCACCTATACAAAGCTAAAGATAATACGTACTACACACCAATGAAGTGACTAGTCAAAATATAAATGACAATCTTAAACCATCATGAATCTGCTTGAGCATACAATTATGTAACCAATACCAACAGCACAAATAAATCACTTGAAGGAAAAAGGTGGCATGATGGGATGAAGTCACTAGATGTGTAGAGCAATGAAGTGTGTGAATAGCATGTATGGAAAATTGCCTGATGAACACCTATTAGATAACCTTGTGTGTGTTGTCAGTATCCATAATGAAAAAATAGAGTGTCACAGTCCAGAGATTAGTTGCACCAGTGCTGGGTAGCATAGTTACGTGAACATCTGTCAGGGGTCCTGCCTAGCACCCCCACTCCGACGCACCCCCACTCCAAGTCTAAGTCTCTGGACGAAACGCGTCGGAGTGGGGGTGCTAGGCAGGACCCCTGACAGATGTTCACGTAACTATGCTACCCAGCACTGGTGCAACTAATCTCTGGACTGTGACACTCTATTTTTTCATTATGGATACTGACAACACACACAAGGTTATCTAATAGGTGTTCATCAGGCAATTTTCCATACATGCTATTCACACACTTCATTGCTCTACACATCTAGTGACTTCATCCCATCATGCCACCTTTTTCCTTCAAGTGATTTATTTGTGCTGTTGGTATTGGTTACATAATTGTATGCTCAAGCAGATTCATGATGGTTTAAGATTGTCATTTATATTTTGACTAGTCACTTCATTGGTGTGTAGTACGTATTATCTTTAGCTTTGTATAGGTGCCTGTGAACCCATTAACCTGTTGTGATTTATTCTGACCGATCCAAGTGTTTCTTGAGTCACTATCCATTTTCATGTTAAGGGTTGACAATTTGAGTCATTCCCTAGTTTTGCCCACTTGTGTCTATGGGTAGTACCCGTGACAGGGGTCCTAGCCTTTTTTAAGTGTTTTTAATCATGTACTGTTTACTTATCCTTTTTTGCACTGTGTCAAATAAATAAAATACTATATGTTAATCTGCATACCTGAGTGCTCCCATACGGGTTACTTTTTTCTCTTTTCACTCATACTATTTACAACCCGTGAGCACCGCCAATTCTTACTGATGTAAAGTTATTTATTGGCTTATGGTGGCATTAATATTGCAAAAGTAGATGCGAGGTTTTTTTCCCCACCTTCCCCCCTTTTTTCCCCCCGTTATTTGAACACATATATATATATATATATATATATATATATATATATATATATATATATACATGTAGAGGTATCAGTACTGTGTTAGCCGAGCTTCAATAATCAAAAAATAAATAGATGATACCGTTCTGTGGCTAACGAAATGCTTTTATTTGTGCGAGCTTTCGAGATACACTGATCTCTTCTTCCGGCGATGTTACAATGAATGAAGCAAGGATAACTTAAAAACAGTGTCTCTTGGAATGTTATCTGTGCTTCTCCTTCCCCCGGTGTGGATGTGTTTTATGGCTAGAGGTGTCAAAGGGTAACTGAAAGCAAGTGAAGAAAGAGTGTGTATGTGTATCAGTGTGAATAAAAATGAATGGAGAGCCCACAGTATAAACAGTGCTCTACACAAAGTGTGTGTGGAGTGAGAGGGATATAAATGGTGTGGGTGGGTGTGGAAATGTGAGAGTTTGTAGCACAACTAAAAGTGTGTGTGGATACTATGTGGTCCCTATTGGTGTATATGGATGGAAAAATAAGGAGTATTAGTATGTGTGAGAGACAGCTGTGTGTGCATACATATAGCACAGTATGTACAGACATGGCCTTTAGCGCTCATGGGAAGAGAGTTCGCTAGTGTCAGTAATGACTCATAAAATTTCGATCTCTGTTTAGGCCACTGCTAAGTGTCCCGAACAGTTGCATAAATTTGTATTCATGCAACCGTCTCTCTTTCGGGGTTTTAAGATTACCTTTGAGTATGGCAACCCTCAGATCGTTCATCTTATGGCCAGAGTCAGAGAAATGTTCGCCAACAGGACTGTCTCTTGTTCCGCGTGTGATGCTGTGGCGATGCAGGTTCATTCTCTTGTTTAGCCCCTGTCCTGTCTCACCTATGTAGTAGCAGCCCCCTGGGCATTTCATGCACATGATGAGGTACACGACATTGCTGGAGGAACAGGTGAACCCTCCTCTGATTTTGTATTCCCGATTCTTGTGTGGTATTTGTATTGTGTCCGCTGTGTAGAGCATTGCGCAGGTTTTGCATCTTGGGTCCTGGCATGGTTTTGTCCCGCATTCAGTTGTACTGCTGAATACTTTACTCCTCACCATAATATTCTTGAGATTATGGGGTTGTCTGTATGATAATAAGGGTGCTTCAGGGAAGACCTGTTGCAGTCTTGTATCTTCCTGGAGGATGGGTTGTAGTTTCCTGGCGATCTTGCGTAGGTCTCCTAGGTGTGGGTTATATGTGACCACCAAAGGAACCCTGTCGCTTGTCTCCTTCTGTTTGTATTCAAGGAGATCACTTCTTGGTATTCTGGTGGCCATATATATATATATATATACTGTAAATATTCCTGTATATTCATTTGCATGTCTTAGACAGGTCTGCAACCCTGTATTTCACCATTATCTTTAACCTTAATAGTCGTATATATATATATATATATACATATATAGTATGTATATATATATATCATACTATATGTATATATATAGTCTGTTTTATACACACATACACGTGTGTGTGTGTGTATATGTGTGTGTGTGTATATATATATATATTGTGACAAACGGCTTACTCCGGGGCTCCGTCGTTTGTCCGGGACTGTTTAGAACACGGTCTTTTAGGGTAGGTTAAATGATGAGGCGTCACGTACTGTTCCTTTAAACAGGCTATGCCTGGTTTATTCAGTCCCAGGCACTGAGACTGCCACAGTGCATACAACAGAAAACAGATCAAAACAAAAGCTGCTCACCTGAGCGATAACTTAACTTAGATATCCCTGACTCAGGGTTGGAAGTGGCTTTTCCACTTCCAACATCAAAACACGGTACTTTTGCAGTCTTACACAAATGAACAGAAAGATTGAACCTGTTTGGGGAAGAGGCTTCTCCCCTCTGTAGTTCAGCAGCCTTCCAGCCTCCTGGCTCTTGTGGGGAGCCCAGAGCAAACAGGAAATCAGTCTTTCATACCTGATTCCTAATTAGCATGACAGGTGACAGAAATCAGGCAGCAGACAAACTCTGGTCTGGATCTCTCATCCCTCAGTTCCAGCGCTTGCCAAACTGTGGGATGGAGTGTATGTATTATAAGGCTGCACTCCCAGGCCAAACAGGATAGAAACTGTCTAGTATCCTGGGAGCCCTATATACGGAATTTATTACCATCCCCTGGTTTCTGTCACATATCCTCCCCCCCAGCTCAGACCTCGAGGGATGAGCGACCATGGATATTAGGGAGTGCATCCTTGACAACCCGTCAGCATTGCCATGTTTGTGCCCTGACCTGTGTTCCACAGAAAATTTAAAGGGTTGTAGGCTTAGGAACCACCTGGTCACTCTAGCATTCTTTTCCCTGTTTTGACACATCCAGGTAAGGGGTGCATGATCTGTGACCAACCGGAATTTTCTCCCCAACAGGTAGTATTTGAGCGTCTCTACAGCCCACTTTATTGCGAGACACTCTTTCTCTACTATGGAGTAATTTTTCTCCTGGGGATTTAGTTTCCTACTTAAATAAAGGATGGGGTGCTCCTCACCTTGAGACTCCTGGGAGAGTACCGCCCCCAGCCCTACCTCAGATGCGTCGGTTTGGACTACGAACTCTTTGGAGAAGTCAGGTGTGACCAACACTGGTTGGGCACAGAGAGCTTCTTTCAGGCTTCTAAAGGCCTGTTCGGTTTCGGGGGACCACTTTACCATTAGCGGTCCTCTTGCTTTTGTGAGGTCAGTTAGTGGGGTTGCCTTAGTTGCAAAATTGGGAATAAACCTTCTATAGTACCCAATTAACCCCAAAAAGGTCCTTACTTGTTTTTTTGTAACTGGCCTTGGCCAATTTTGTATCGCCTCCACTTTGAGTGTTTGGGGTTTGAGTAAACCTCTGCCAATAGAATATCCCAGATACTTGGCCTCCTCCAGACCAATAGTGCATTTAGCGGGGTTAGCAGTTAGTCCAGCAGACCGGACTGCGTCAAGCACAGCTTGGACCTTTGGAAGGTGGGATTGCCAATCTTCACTATGGATTACCACATCATCCAGGTAGGCGGCAGCATACCGAGCATGTGGTTTTAAAATTTTATCCATCATTCTTTGGAATGTGGCGGGAGCTCCATGTATGCCAAAAGGCAACACCTTATACTGAAAGAGGCCGTCTGGGGTTGAGAAGGCTGTCTTTTCTTTTGCCCTTTCTGTGAGGGGAACCTGCCAGTACCCTTTTGTTAGGTCTAGGGTTGTGAGATATCGGGCTTTGCCCAGTCTCTCTACAAGTTCATCTACCCTGGGCATAGGATAAGTATCAAATTTTGACACCGCGTTTAGTTTCCGGTAGTCATTACAAAACCTTGTTGTACCATCTGGCTTTGGGACTAAGACTATAGGGCTGTTCCACCCACTTTGGGATTCCTCAATTACACCTAGTTTTAGCATTTTTTTAACCTCTAAACTTATAGCCTTTCTTTTGGCCTCTGGGATTCGGTACGGTTTAAGGTTAACTCGGACCCCCGGTTCAGAGACTAGGTCATGTTCAATTACGCTAGTTCTACCTGGCCGTATAGAGAAGATTTCTTTGTTTCTTTTCACTAAATTCTGAACCTCTCGTTTCTGATGAACAGACAGGGTTTCAGCTATGCTAACCTCTGGGTCAGTTTCTTGATTCTCTGACGGATCTGGGGGTACTAGGGTTAACAAGACTTCTCTATCTTTCCAGGGCTTGAGTAGGTTTATATGGTAAATTTGCTCAGGTTTCCTCCTACCTGGCTGTCTTACCTTATAATTTACTTCTCCCACTCTTTCCAAGACCTCATATGGCCCATGCCATTTAGCAAGGAATTTACTCTCCACGGTGGGAACCAGAACTAGTACCCTATCACCTGGAGAAAAAATTCTGACCCTAGCACCCTTATTATATGTATTCCTCTGTGCTTCTTGAGCTTTCTCCATGTGTTCCCTCACTATGGGTAGGACTGCAGCAATGCGGTCCTGCATCTGGGCAACATGCTCTATTACACTTCTGTAAGGGGTAACCTCGTGTTCCCAAGTCTCTTTGGCTATATCCAGTAAGCCCCTTGGGTGTCGGCCATACAATAGTTCAAACGGGGAGAAGCCTGTGGATGATTGGGGAACTTCCCTAATGGCAAATAACAGGTACGGTAACAAACAATCCCAGTTTTTCCCATCTTTATCAACCGCCCGCCGTAACATGCTCTTTAAGGTTTTATTGAACCTTTCCACTAAACCATCTGTTTGTGGATGATAGACTGAGGTTCTGAGATGCTTGATTTTTAGGAGTTTACATAGCTCTTTCGTTACTTGGGACATAAATGGTGTTCCCTGGTCAGATAGAATCTCTTTAGGAATCCCGACCCGGGAAAACAGAACTACTAACTCTTTTGCTATGTTTTTAGCTGAGGTGCTACGTAGGGGAACTGCCTCCGGATATCGGGTGGCATAATCTAATATTACCAATATATGCTGATGTCCCCTAGCAGACTTTATTAGGGGTCCTACTAGATCCATAGCAATCCGGTCAAATGGTACCTCTATTATGGGAAGGGGTACCAATGGGCTGCGGTACGCCTTGAACGGGGCGGTGATCTGACATTCTGGGCATGAGGAACAATAATTCGTAATTTCTGCCAGAACCCCAGGCCAATAGAAGCTTCGGAGAACCTTTTCTTTTGTCTTTTCCACCCCTAGGTGTCCCCCCAATGGATGACTATGTGCGAGGTGTAATACTACGTTACGGAATGTCCGTGATACCAACAATTGTTTAGTTGTAACTGATTTCCTTTTATCAACCCGATATACTAGGTCGTTCTCTACCTCGAAGTAGGGGTAAGCAAGTGACCTATCTGGTTGGCCAGGAGTACTATTCTGGTCCCGTATATTTCCCCTTGCTACCGCTAATGTGGGGTCCTCCCACTGGGCCTTCTTAAAACTCCCAGGACTGACCTCTAGGTCAGCGAGGGTCTTATCCGGTTCTGGGGTGGTAAGTGTCTGCTCAACATCTTGATTTGGGGTATTCCCTACCAAAGTAGTGATGGGGAAGGGAATTTTACAGCACTCCTCCTTTTCCCCCTTCTTATTTGGGCCCTCGTCAACCTCCATTTCTGAAAAAGGGAAAGGATTTGTTTCTTCTAATACTTCGTTATGGTCCGCTATTGAACTCTGGGCGCTATTCTGAGCGGGGGACCACATTTTTAGAAAATGGGGAAAGTCAGTCCCTATTAACACATCATGTGCCAGTTTGGGTACAATACCCACCTTGAAATCTAAAGAACCAAACTCTGTTTCAAAAAAAACATCAACAGTGGAATATTCATGATTATCCCCATGTATACAACAAATTGCCACTCTTTGTGAACTGTTTCCCTGTTTCTTCTTAATGGGCAAGAGGTATTCGGACACTAGTGTGACCATGCTCCCAGAGTCAAGAAGTGCCCGAACCCTCTTACCATTAACCTTTACAAATGCCCACAGATGGTTATTCAAGGGGTCCTCTGGGCTAGGGCCCATACATTGGGACAACAGCGAATAAGGTTCCACGCTGTTGCATTGCATGGGCTCATCATTTAGTGGGCAGATTTTTGCTGTGTGGCCCCTCTCATGACAATTTACACATTTAGGTACATAATCTGTGTCCCACTTAGAGCCTTTTCCCGGCTCCCCATGTTGGCTATTGCCCTTAGTGTGCGAACCACTGTTGCTGGTGCTGCGTGAAGGTGGTCGCCGCTCTTCAGCGCCCCTTAACCCCGGTACCCTTTTACCGTCTCTGGAAGAGTCCTGGAACCTCGGGTAGTGGGGTTGCTCCACGACTGTGGGTTGCGGGTGCTCTTCTGCTGCATTGTACCTTTCTACGAGGGCCACAAGCTCATCCGCATTGTGGGGGTCACTCCGACTGACCCAACGGCGTAAGGCAGAGGGAAGTTTCCTCAAGAACTGGTCCATGACCAACCGTTCCACGATGTGGCTGGCTGAGTTGATCTCGGGTTGTAGCCACTTCCGGGCGAGGTGGATGAGGTCATACATCTGGCTTCGGGTGGCTTTATCCATCGTGAAGGACCATGCGTGAAACCTTTGGGCGCGAACAGCCGTGGTTACGCCGAGGCGGGCGAGGATCTCGAACTTCAATTTTGCATAGACGTTAGCTTCGGCTGGCTCTAGATCAAAGTAAGCCTTCTGGGGTTCGCCGCTTAGGAAGGGTGCGATTAGACCAGCCCACTCAGCTTCTGGCCATCCCTCTCTCTGTGCCGTGCGTTCAAACGTGAGAAGATAGGCTTCCACATCATCCGAGGGTCCCATCTTCTGAAGGTAGTGGCTTGCCCTGGTCATTTTCGGAACTGGGGCTGCCGCTGCCAGTGGAAGGTTACTGATAGTCCCCCTCAGGATCTCGAGTTCCTGCTGTAAGCCCTGAGCGAACCGCTGTTGCTCCTCTCTCAACAAGCGGTTTGTCTCTTGTTGGTTTGCATTCGCGTTTTGCAGGGCTTCATTCGTCTGTTGCTGGTTTGCATTCGCCTGTTGCTGGTTGGCATTCGCCTGTTGCTGGTTGGCATTAATCTCTTGCTGGGCTATTAGCAGCTGTTGCTGGGCTGCATTCGTCTGCTGCTGGTATGCATTAGTTTCTTGCTGGGCTATTAACAGCTGTTGCTGGGTTTCATTCACGTCTTTCTGGGCAGCGACATTGCGTACCAGCGCACCCACCACGTCTTCCATCTTCTTTGCAGAGGATGAAAAAACTTTTTTTTTTTTTTTTTTTTTCAAAGTTCTTCAACCCGCAGACCCCCTAGTGCTCTGCCCGCATTCTCCACCATATGTGACAAACGGCTTACTCCGGGGCTCCGTCGTTTGTCCGGGACTGTTTAGAACACGGTCTTTTAGGGTAGGTTAAATGATGAGGCGTCACGTACTGTTCCTTTAAACAGGCTATGCCTGGTTTATTCAGTCCCAGGCACTGAGACTGCCACAGTGCATACAACAGAAAACAGATCAAAACAAAATCTGCTCACCTGAGCGATAACTTAACTTAGATATCCCTGACTCAGGGTTGGAAGTGGCTTTTCCACTTCCAACATCAAAACACGGTACTTTTGCAGTCTTACACAAATGAACAGAAAGATTGAACCTGTTTGGGGAAGAGGCTTCTCCCCTCTGTAGTTCAGCAGCCTTCCAGCCTCCTGGCTCTTGTGGGGAGCCCAGAGCAAACAGGAAATCAGTCTTTCATACCTGATTCCTAATTAGCATGACAGGTGACAGAAATCAGGCAGCAGACAAACTCTGGTCTGGATCTCTCATCCCTCAGTTCCAGCGCTTGCCAAACTGTGGGATGGAGTGTATGTATTATAAGGCTGCACTCCCAGGCCAAACAGGATAGAAACTGTCTAGTATCCTGGGAGCCCTATATACGGAATTTATTACCATCCCCTGGTTTCTGTCACAATATATATATATATATATATATATATATATATATATATATATATATGGTATAACCCAGAGGTGCGCAAAGTGGGGGGGGGGGAGAATTTTCGGGGGGGGGGGGGGGGGGTTGGCGCGGGCGGTTGCAGAGGCCCCGCGCACTTCCTCGAGGCATTAAAATTAAATGCCGGGGGATCACGTGAGGCCTCTGCAATGCTATTACTTACCTTGACTCTGCCGGCGTCACTCGTGTCCATGGCAACGCGGTGTTAAATTACGCCGCGGGGTCATGTGACGTCACCCTCGTCAAATGCCGCTGCAGGTCACGTAACGCCGCATCAAGGTAAGGGGGGGGGGGGGGGCGCGAGCACCAACAGAGGGAAGGCAGGGGGGGCGAGCTGCAAAAGTTTGTGCTCCCCTGGTATAACCAATAAATAATATAGCTGATATAGCAATCTGGTTGTCGCTAGAGAGAGATTATAATGGCAGTGAGAAATAGGGGCCAGAATTAATAACAGTGCAATTACTAAAAAGTAGCTGTAATAAAATAATAATAAACACTATGCCTAAACACAATAAAAGTCCAGAAACCTAGCTCTAATAGCTATGTTATAACTCAATCATAAAAGGATCCAATTCGGGCATCCTCTGGAGCCCTGGCAGCTCTCTTCGGGGAAACAACCACCTCCTCGATAGATATCTAAACAAAACAAAAAGAAGAGAAAGCGCCCGCTCCATGTGTAAATTTGGTTTAACAATTTCATTTCCTGGACAAGATAAAAATAACAAACTCACAAACGCCCGTTTGGTAAAAGCATTGTGTGAGACAGGCTCGGGCTCCGTGGTAATCCGGTGGTCAATCCGCAGCTCCAGACTTTGGACGATGACCGGGAAACTCGATAGGCTGCGCCCCTCGCAGTGTGGTCCTCCGGCAATCTGTAGTATGCAGTTGTGATTCCACTCTGTAATTCCGGTGTCTCGTCTTGGCTGCGTACCAACTTCCCTTCCGGCGTCAAGACGGATAGTGTGGCAATAACGAGAAGAAAGTACCTACGCGTTTCTTCAGCACACGGCCGATTTCATCAGGGGATAATGCTACAACTCACTCGTAATGGTTTTATAGTCCTACAGTCCAATTGGTAATGGCATAATAGATCACATGTGTTACTGATTTTAGATAATACAGTAATAGATTCTTGTATGACACACACACACACATATATATATATATATACACACATACGTATGTGTATATATATATATATATATTGTGACAAACGGCTTACTCCGGGGCTCCGTCGTTTGTCCGGGACTGTTTAGAACACGGTCTTTTAGGGTAGGTTAAATGATGAGGCGTCACGTACTGTTCCTTTAAACAGGCTATGCCTGGTTTATTCAGTCCCAGGCACTGAGACTGCCACAGTGCATACAACAGAAAACAGATCAAAACAAAAGCTGCTCACCTGAGCGATAACTTAACTTAGATATCCCTGACTCAGGGTTGGAAGTGGCTTTTCCACTTCCAACATCAAAACATGGTACTTTTGCAGTCTTACACAAATGAACAGAAAGATTGAACCTGTTTGGGGAAGAGGCTTCTCCCCTCTGTAGTTCAGCAGCCTTCCAGCCTCCTGGCTCTTGTGGGGAGACCAGAGCAAACAGGAAATCAGTCTTTCATACCTGATTCCTAATTAGCATGACAGGAGACAGAAATCAGGCAGCAGACAAACTCTGGTCTGGATCTCTCATCCCTCAGTTCCAGCGCTTGCCAAACTGTGGGATGGAGTGTATGTATTATAAGGCTGCACTCCCAGGCCAAACAGGATAGAAACTGTCTAGTATCCTGGGAGCCCTATATACGGAATTTATTACCATCCCCTGGTTTCTGTCACATATCCTCCCCCCCAGCTCAGACCTCGAGGGATGAGCGACCATGGATATTAGGGAGTGCATCCTTGACAACCCGTCAGCATTGCCATGTTTGTGCCCTGACCTGTGTTCCACAGAAAATTTAAAGGGTTGTAGGCTTAGGAACCACCTGGTCACTCTAGCATTCTTTTCCCTGTTTTGACACATCCAGGTAAGGGGTGCATGATCTGTGACCAACCGGAATTTTCTCCCCAACAGGTAGTATTTGAGCGTCTCTACAGCCCACTTTATTGCGAGACACTCTTTCTCTACTATGGAGTAATTTTTCTCCTGGGGATTTAGTTTCCTACTTAAATAAAGGATGGGGTGCTCCTCACCTTGAGACTCCTGGGAGAGTACCGCCCCCAGCCCTACCTCAGATGCGTCGGTTTGGACTACGAACTCTTTGGAGAAGTCAGGTGTGACCAACACTGGTTGGGCACAGAGAGCTTCTTTCAGGCTTCTAAAGGCCTGTTCGGTTTCGGGGGACCACTTTACCATTAGCGGTCCTCTTGCTTTTGTGAGGTCAGTTAGTGGGGTTGCCTTAGTTGCAAAATTGGGAATAAACCTTCTATAGTACCCAATTAAGCCCAAAAAGGTCCTTACTTGTTTTTTTGTAACTGGCCTTGGCCAATTTTGTATCGCCTCCACTTTGAGTGTTTGGGGTTTGAGTAAACCTCTGCCAATAGAATATCCCAGATACTTGGCCTCCTCCAGACCAATAGTGCATTTAGCGGGGTTAGCAGTTAGTCCAGCAGACCGGACTGCGTCAAGCACAGCTTGGACCTTTGGAAGGTGGGATTGCCAATCTTCACTATGGATTACCACATCATCCAGGTAGGCGGCAGCATACCGAGCATGTGGTTTTAAAATTTTATCCATCATTCTTTGGAATGTGGCGGGAGCTCCATGTAAGCCAAAAGGCAACACCTTATACTGAAAGAGGCCGTCTGGGGTTGAGAAGGCTGTCTTTTCTTTTGCCCTTTCTGTGAGGGGAACCTGCCAGTACCCTTTTGTTAGGTCTAGGGTTGTGAGATATCGGGCTTTGCCCAGTCTCTCTACAAGTTCATCTACCCTGGGCATAGGATAAGTATCAAATTTTGACACCGCGTTTAGTTTCCGGTAGTCATTACAAAACCTTGTTGTACCATCTGGCTTTGGGACTAAGACTATAGGGCTGTTCCACCCACTTTGGGATTCCTCAATTACACCTAGTTTTAGCATTTTTTTAACCTCTAAACTTATAGCCTTTCTTTTGGCCTCTGGGATTCGGTACGGTTTAAGGTTAACTCGGACCCCCGGTTAAGAGACTAAGTCATGTTCAATTACGCTAGTTCTACCTGGCCGTATAGAGAAGATTTCTTTGTTTCTTTTCACTAAATTCTGAACCTCTCGTTTCTGATGAACAGACAGGGTTTCAGCTATGCTAACCTCTGGGTCAGTTTCTTGATTCTCTGACGGACCTGGGGGTACTAGGGTTAACAAGACTTCTCTATCTTTCCAGGGCTTGAGTAGGTTTATATGGTAAATTTGCTCAGGTTTCCTCCTACCTGGCTGTCTTACCTTATAATTTACTTCTCCCACTCTTTCCAAGACCTCATATGGCCCATGCCATTTAGCAAGGAATTTACTCTCCACGGTGGGAACCAGAACTAGTACCCTATCACCTGGAGAAAAAATTCTGACCCTAGCACCCTTATTATATGTATTCCTCTGTGCTTCTTGAGCTTTCTCCATGTGTTCCCTCACTATGGGTAGGACTGCAGCAATGCGGTCCTGCATCTGGGCAACATGCTCTATTACACTTCTGTAAGGGGTAACCTCGTGTTCCCAAGTCTCTTTGGCTATATCCAGTAAGCCCCTTGGGTGTCGGCCATACAATAGTTCAAACGGGGAGAAGCCTGTGGATGATTGGGGAACTTCCCTAATGGCAAATAACAGGTACGGTAACAAACAATCCCAGTTTTTCCCATCTTTATCAACCGCCCGCCGTAACATGCTCTTTAAGGTTTTATTGAACCTTTCCACTAAACCATCTGTTTGTGGATGATAGACTGAGGTTCTGAGATGCTTGATTTTTAGGAGTTTACATAGCTCTTTCGTTACTTGGGACATAAATGGTGTTCCCTGGTCAGATAGAATCTCTTTAGGAATCCCGACCCGGGAAAACAGAACTACTAACTCTTTTGCTATGTTTTTAGCTGAGGTGCTACGTAGGGGAACTGCCTCCGGATATCGGGTGGCATAATCTAATATTACCAATATATGCTGATGTCCCCTAGCAGACTTTATTAGGGGTCCTACTAGATCCATAGCAATCCGGTCAAATGGTACCTCTATTATGGGAAGGGGTACCAATGGGCTGCGGTACGCCTTGAACGGGGCGGTGATCTGACATTCTGGGCATGAGGAACAATAATTCGTAATTTCTGCCAGAACCCCAGGCCAATAGAAGCTTCGGAGAACCTTTTCTTTTGTCTTTTCCACCCCTAGGTCCCCCCCCAATGGATGACTATGTGCGAGGTGTAATACTACGTTACGGAATGTCCGTGGTACCAACAATTGTTTAGTTGTAACTGATTTCCTTTTATCAACCCGATATACTAGGTCGTTCTCTACCTCGAAGTAGGGGTAAGCAAGTGACCTATCTGGTTGGCCAGGAGTACTATTCTGGTCCCGTATATTTCCCCTTGCTACCGCTAATGTGGGGTCCTCCCACTGGGCCTTCTTAAAACTCCCAGGACTGACCTCTAGGTCAGCGAGGGTCTTATCCGGTTCTGGGGTGGTAAGTGTCTGCTCAACATCTTGATTTGGGGTATTCCCTACCAAAGTAGTGATGGGGAAGGGAATTTTACAGCACTCCTCCTTTTCCCCCTTCTTATTTGGGCCCTCGTCAACCTCCATTTCTGAAAAAGGGAAAGGATTTGTTTCTTCTAATACTTCGTTATGGTCCGCTATTGAACTCTGGGCGCTATTCTGAGCGGGGGACCACATTTTTAGAAAATGGGGAAAGTCGGTCCCTATTAACACATCATGTGCCAGTTTGGGTACAATACCCACCTTGAAATCTAAAGAACCAAACTCTGTTTCAAAAAAAACATCAACAGTGGAATATTCATGATTATCCCCATGTATACAACAAATTGCCACTCTTTGTGAACTGTTTCCCTGTTTCTTCTTAATGGGCAAGAGGTATTCGGACACTAGTGTGACCATGCTCCCAGAGTCAAGAAGTGCCCGAACCCTCTTACCATTAACCTTTACAAATGCCCACAGATGGTTATTCAAGGGGTCCTCTGGGCTAGGGCCCATACATTGGGACAACAGCGAATAAGGTTCCACGCTGTTGCATTGCATGGGCTCATAATTTAGTGGGCAGATTTTTGCTGTGTGGCCCCTCTCATGACAATTTACACATTTAGGTACATAGTCTGTGTCCCACTTAGAGCCTTTTCCCGGCTCCCCATGTTGGCTATTGCCCTTAGTGTGCGAACCACTGTTGCTGGTGCTGCGTGAAGGTGGTCGCCGCTCTTCAGCGCCCCTTAACCCCGGTACCCTTTTACCGTCTCTGGAAGAGTCCTGGAACCTCGGGTAGTGGGGTTGCTCCACGACTGTGGGTTGCGGGTGCTCTTCTGCTGCATTGTACCTTTCTACGAGGGCCACAAGCTCATCCGCATTGTGGGGGTCACTCCGACTGACCCAACGGCGTAAGGCAGAGGGAAGTTTCCTCAAGAACTGGTCCATGACCAACCGTTCCACGATGTGGCTGGCTGAGTTGATCTCGGGTTGTAGCCACTTCCGGGCGAGGTGGATGAGGTCATACATCTGGCTTCGGGTGGCTTTATCCATCGTGAAGGACCATGCGTGAAACCTTTGGGCGCGAACAGCCGTGGTTACGCCGAGGCGGGCGAGGATCTCGAACTTCAATTTTGCATAGACGTTAGCTTCGGCTGGCTCTAGATCAAAGTAAGCCTTCTGGGGTTCGCCGCTTAGGAAGGGTGCGATTAGACCAGCCCACTCAGCTTCTGGCCATCCCTCTCTCTGTGCCGTGCGTTCAAACGTGAGAAGATAGGCTTCCACATCATCTGAGGGTCCCATCTTCTGAAGGTAGTGGCTTGCCCTGGTCATTTTCGGAACTGGGGCTGCCGCTGCCAGTGGAAGGTTACTGATAGTCCCCCTCAGGATCTCGAGTTCCTGCTGTAAGCCCTGAGCGAACCGCTGTTGCTCCTCTCTCAGCAAGCGGTTTGTCTCTTGCTGGTTTGCATTCGCGTTTTGCAGGGCTTCATTCGTCTGTTGCTGGTTTGCATTCGCCTGTTGCTGGTTGGCATTCGCCTGTTGCTGGTTGGCATTAATCTCTTGCTGGGCTATTAGCAGCTGTTGATGGGCTGCATTCGTCTGCTGCTGGTTTGCATTAGTTTCTTGCTGGGCTATTAACAGCTGTTGCTGGGTTTCATTCGCGTCTTTCTGGGCAGCGACATTGCGTACCAGCGCACCCACCACGTCTTCCATCTTGTTTGCAGAGGATGAAAAAAACTTTTTTTTTTTTTTTCAAAGTTCTTCAACCCGCAGACCCCCTAGTGCTCTGCCCGCATTCTCCACCATATGTGACAAACGGCTTACTCCGGGGCTCCGTCGTTTGTCCGGGACTGTTTAGAACACGGTCTTTTAGGGTAGGTTAAATGATGAGGCGTCACGTACTGTTCCTTTAAACAGGCTATGCCTGGTTTATTCAGTCCCAGGCACTGAGACTGCCACAGTGCATACAACAGAAAACAGATCAAAACAAAAGCTGCTCACCTGAGCGATAACTTAACTTAGATATCCCTGACTCAGGGTTGGAAGTGGCTTTTCCACTTCCAACATCAAAACATGGTACTTTTGCAGTCTTACACAAATGAACAGAAAGATTGAACCTGTTTGGGGAAGAGGCTTCTCCCCTCTGTAGTTCAGCAGCCTTCCAGCCTCCTGGCTCTTGTGGGGAGACCAGAGCAAACAGGAAATCAGTCTTTCATACCTGATTCCTAATTAGCATGACAGGAGACAGAAATCAGGCAGCAGACAAACTCTGGTCTGGATCTCTCATCCCTCAGTTCCAGCGCTTGCCAAACTGTGGGATGGAGTGTATGTATTATAAGGCTGCACTCCCAGGCCAAACAGGATAGAAACTGTCTAGTATCCTGGGAGCCCTATATACGGAATTTATTACCATCCCCTGGTTTCTGTCACAATATATATATATACACACACATACATATATATATATACACACACACACATACATACATACATATAAAACGGTCTTCTTCGGAGAGAAGATATATATATGTATATATAAATATATATATACATATATATATATGTGTGTGTATATGTGTATATATATATTTACACACACATATACACACACATAATGTTATAGGTTAGCGGTGCGTGAACTGGGGGGCGGGAGATTTGTCTGGGGGGGCGCGGGGGCGGGTGCAGAGGTCCCGCGCTCCTCCCCAAGGCATTTAAATGAAATGCCGGGGATCACGTGAGGCCTCTGCAACAGTAACACTGACCGGGATTCAGACACGTCTCCATGGCAACGCGGCATCAAATGACACCGCGGGGTCATGTGACGTCACTCGACCCCGGAGTGTGCTGGCAGGTAGGAGAGGGGGCGCAAGACCGGGGGAGGCCAGGCAGGGGGACGCAGCTTCAGAAGTTTGCGCTCCCCTGTTATAGATTACCATGCCAACAAATTGTAATAGTGCTACAGGGATCAATAAATATTACATTTAATACTTAATTATTGTGATGTTTCTAATCTACTGTGTGTTACAAATAACATTAATATCTTACAACTGAATACATTGCAATAATGTGATACCTATTTATTTGTGATTTAAAGTGTGTTACATAGTGATAAATTATCTAATAAATAAATCTTAAACTAATCCCACACAGTGACTACTTAATTCTGTGAATAAATGTGTTTTTAATGTCATTACTATGAAGGAGATGAAGATATAGTGTATATATAAATTCCTACCTGCAAACGCCGTCTCAGCCTGTCAGAATACGCGCAGAGTGACCTGTCGTGACACGTCAGGTCACTCTGTAACCGAACCCGGATCTGTGACGCATATGTACTGAGGTGGGGTTGGATCCCCCACGGTTATTTCTTGTTTTATTAATAAATAATTTACTATATTTTAATCTCTGGTGCGCATTGTGTGCATTTTTCTTCTTGTCTGCACAGTGCTTCAGATGCTGCATCTGAAAAAATGCCGGTGGATCGGGATGTGAGGTAGGGAGTGACGTCCGCGCCGGAACGTTATTGCCACGCCTCCAAATATTCATTGCCACGCCCCCAATCGCACCCGCTGCATACCCTGCAAAGCCATAAAAAGCTCAGACTTCAGCAAGTGTATTGCAGCGTGTGTGCCTTCCCTCCGTCTGAAATACTATAGACGCAGCCTTATCAACGCTTACTAAATAGGCCCGTGTCTTTCTCTCTCTCTCTGTGTCTCTGTCTCTCTCTGTGTGTCTCTGTCTCTCTCTGTGTGTCTCTCTCTCTCTCTCTCTCTGTATCTCTGTCTCTCTCTGTGTCTCTGTGTGTGTCTCTGTGTCTCTGTCTCTCAAATCAAATCAGCTTTATTGGCATGACAAAAGAACATTTCAGTATTGCCAAAGCGTGAGTTATAGGGGGTGTGGGACAATGATTACACGAATACTAGGGGGTACGGTATAATGGTTATACAGTACATTACTTTTGTCTCTCTCTCTCTCTCTGTGTCTCTCTCTCCCTATGTCCCTCTCTCTGTCTCTCTCTCATTCTCTGTCTCTCTCTCATTCTCTGTCTCTCTCTCATTCTCTGTCTCTCTCTCTCATCCCTGTATGATAGGTATGTTCCAACTCTATTTTTTGCTCTTCTTTTCCGTTTGAGAGGAGGGAGTCCCTCACCTCTTCAGCCACACACCAGGAACGCTGGATTGCTTTCAGACGCTCGGAGAGGCGGATACAGTCGTGGATTGCAGGCACTGATTTATCTGGTAAGTACCGCAAACATGCTTGAACAAGGGCCGTAGACATTTTATTTGATGGTTTAGATTATCATTGTCTGTGGTTGTTAGTTATTGGTATTAGAGTTTTTTGATGTTGTTACGAATCAAATACATTTTGAAGTAGTAATCCCCTCCGAACTGGGCATTCCTGGCCAATAATGCCCTGGCTGTAAGAGTTGAAGGGCCCAAGCAAAGCCCCCACCTCTATACACACTAACACTGCAGGGGCATCAGAGTGTCTTGTTGTCATGGCAACGGGGGGTGTCACGTGATGTCATTTGTTTAATAAATTATTTTTTAAGGTGTCCTGGTTTTTCATTTTCGAAATCTGGTCACCCTATGTATTTATGCTGCATTCAGTGTTGTAATGTGCTGTAATTGGGTTACATGGCGTACATAGTGTATATACCGCATTCAGGGTAAGTGCTGTATGTGGATTATAAAGTGTATATATGCTGCATTCAGGGTTATAAAGTCGTTTATAGAGTATATACTGCATTCACGGTTACGTGCGGCATGTGGAGTATAAGGTGTATATATGCTGCATTCAGTGTTATAATGTGCTTTAAGTGGGTTACATGGCGGGTATAGTGGATATACTGCATTCAAGGTTACGCGCCGTATTGGATTATAACGGGTATATATGCTACAGTCAGTGTTATAATGTGCGGTATTTGGGTTACAGGGGTGTATACGGTACCGCAGTGGTGGTGGCGTGCTGTATTTGGATTATATGGTATACACTGCAATCATGGTTACGTGCTGGGTTCTGAATATAATGTTTATAGACCACATGCGCGGTTACATGACGGGTTTGGATTATATGGTGTATATGCTGCATGCTTGGCTTCGGGCCATTGCGTGGAGCATATGGTGTGTGTATATACTGTCTTTGGGGGTCATGTGCTGTATTGGTCCAGCGTTACATGCTACATTCAGGACGACGTGGGGTATACGGTGCGTTATGCTGCAGGCAGAGGTATAACGCGTGTAGGGGTTAATCTCACTTCCTGTTCAGCGCAGGCCATGGTAGGGCATGGGTAATCCCTCTTCCTGTTCAGCACTTGGCTCCCTCTATCGTATGGGTAATCCCTCTTCCTGTTCAGCACTTGGCTCCCTCTATCATATGGGTAATCCCTCTTCCTGTTCAGCACTTGGCTCCCGCTATTGTATGGGTAATCCCAGTTCCTGTTTAATATACGGCCCTGCGGTTGTATGGGTAATCCCAGTTCCTGTTTAACACACGGCCCTGCTATTGTATGGGTAACCCCACTTCCTGTTCAGCACATGGCCCTGCTATGGACGGGTAACCCCCCACTCCCTGTTCAGCACAGGGCCGCATGCCTCTGGTTTGGTGTGGGTAATCCCACTTCCTGTTCAGCGCATGGCCAGGGATGGTGCGGGTAATCCCACTCCCTGACTGGGCACGATCAGGAAAATATGCTGGTATAGCAAATATGCATGCGGGAAGGGGGTAAAGGGGCGGTTGCAAATAGCAGGCCTAACGCCCCTTCTTCGGTTAGCAGAAGGTCCCATGTATCGATGATAACATATCAATTCATGTTTCTTTCAGTCAGTTTCGGTACCTCGTGCGAGTAGCAATTCAGTTTTCATCCGGATCGGATCCGCCTCCGTCGACCCTCGATACTTCCCATACTCACAGAAAAACTCAGTAGACGGAACACATAGTTAAATCACGCAAATTGAAATCACACTCCCGCGACACTTAGCGCATCAATCAGAATGTACTTCGTAGACAAAATCATACAACTGCAGGCTGACGCGCGAAGCAAGGAAGAAGGCTGGTTCCAGAGGCAGCTGTTGATGCTCATGCACCGGCAGAGTCACCAGCAGTAGTGACACCAGCGATAAGCGCAGCGCCAGTTCTAGCAACGCTAATCGCATCAGCAGCGGCGATAGCTCCAGCTATAGCGACAGTCGTAGCGCCAGCATTGGGGGCGGCGCCAGCGGTAGCGACACCTGTAGTTCCAGCAGCGGCAGTGGCCGCGGTTCCCCCGCAGGCGGTTAACAACACACCTCTAGGGGCCGGTGGGCAGGCCGGGCTAGTGGACTCACCATCCTCCACGCTCCCCCTCCCTCAGGCGGCACCCGCCTCAGGGGAGCTAGCCAAGGATAAGAGGATGCCCGATGCGGCATATAAGGTCTCTTATACATCCAGACCTAGCTCAGTGGGCTTGTACTTGCTGAAAGAGGTGAAGGACAAGATATGGGCCGGGGAGTATGTAGATATATTATCTCTGCTACCAGGCTACAGGGAGGCGTTGGCCGCGTCCTCAAAGACGGGGGAAGCGAAGAAGGTGGATGTGGAAAAGAGGCTTTTCCCGCACACCTTTCGCAATTGGTCTAAGGCATTTGTTATCCTGGCTGGAGTGATTGGGGAGAAGGATCCCCAGGCGTACGCCTCGCTCTTTACGTATCACGACATGATCGAGGAAGCACACCACACTTACGGGGGAACGGGTTGGTGGACATATGACCAGTGCTTTAGGCAATCAATAAAGGCCCAAGAGGTGGTGATACCATGGAACGTCAAGGACGTCAACCTTTATCTGCAGTTTGTGTCTGGGGGCGGGGCAGATTCCTTTCGAGGGTGCGGCACCGGAGGTAGGGGGGCATGGCGGAATAACGTGCCAGGGACTAGCCAGTCGCTGCGCACCAACTCGGGCGTCTGTTGGCCGTTTAACCAGTCCAACTGCACGTACGACAACTGCCGTTTCCAACACATCTGCTCCTTTTGCGGCGGCCGCCACGCCCAGGCAAAGTGTTTTAAGAAGGGCGGTCGCAGGGGGAGGGGCGCAGGGCGGACGTTTGGACGCGAGGGCAGCGACACCAATAATCGTCGCCAATTTGGCACCGTGGCTAGCAAGGTATCCCAATAGGGAAGCAGCCCAGCTACTCTTAGCTGGGTTTAAGGAGGGGTTTAGGATCAAGCGGGATCTGAGTTTAGTCGGAACTTGAAATCGGTCAGGACACACGGTGACGTAGCTAGGGAGAAAGTCTGGAAGGAAGTCCAATTGGGAAGGATGGCTGGCCCCTTCGAGTCCCCTCCCTTGCCTAATCTCAGGATTTCCCCATTGGGAGTGGTCCCCAAAAAAAGAGGCTGGGGAGTATAGGTTGATACAACACCTATCCTACCCCGAGGGGTCGTCGGTAAACGACGGCATTGACATGGAGTTGAGTTCGGTGTCTTACGCGAACTTCGATCAAGCCGCAGCGCTGGTGGAAAGGATGGGAGAAGGGGCTCTAATGTCAAAAGCTGACATCAAATCGGCCTTCAGACACTTGCCAGTCCACCCCGAGTGCTTTCATTTGCTAGGCTGCATGCTCGAAGGTCAGTACTACATAGACTTATGCTTACCAATGGGAGGGGCGCTTTCTTGTTTTTATTTCGAGACATTTAGCACCTTCCTAGAATGGGTGGCCCGGAAGAGGGTGCAGGCAGCGGGGGTCATGCACTACTTGGACGACTTCCTTTTTGTTGGCCCCAGGGGTTCGGACTTATGCGCTAGGTGGCTGTTCGAATTTTCAGCCCTGGCGCGTGAGTTCGGCGTTCCTTTGGCCGACGAGAAGACGGTGCGGCCAACAACCACTCTTACCTTTTTGGGCATAGAAATCGACTCTGAGGCGATGGAGTACAGGCTCCCTCCGGAGAAGCTGGTCGCCCTAAGCAGGCTTCTCCGCGAATTCATAGCTCTCAAGAAAACATCATTGAGGCACTTCCAGGCGCTGCTAGGCCACTTAGTATTTGCTGCGTGCGTAATGCCGGCTGGGAGGGTTTTCGCCAGGCGCCTCTCCGCAGCAACGGTCGGGGTGAGACGACCCAACCACTTCATCCGCATCACCGCCGAAATCCGAAAGGACTTGACGGTGTGGCTGCGTTTTTTAAAGGATTATAACGGCAGAACCTTGTGGCGAGGTCCCCCATCCAACAACACAGAGTTGCAGTTGTTTACAGACGCCTCAGGGTCAGTCGGTTTTGGGGCCTACTTCGGTGGGGCATGGTGCGCGGAGCGGTGGCCTCCCCACTGGCGGGGGATGCCGCTCATTAAGAACTTGGCGTTCTTGGAACTATTTCCCTTGCTCGTCGCAGTGCGCCTGTGGGGTCACTTATTCGCGAATAAGCAAGTAATTTTTTGGACAGACAACATGGGTGTAGTGGAAGCCGTGAACAATTTCGGCTCACGCTCCCCGCCGGTGCTGTCCCTTCTGCGCTGTTTCGTACTGGCATGCTTGCAATTGAACATAGCGTTCAAGGCTCGACATGTCCCGGGGGTGGTGAATAACATTGCTGATGCCTTATCCCGGTTACAGATGGCGCTGTTTCGGAGACAGGCCCCCGGGGCGGACCTAATCGGCAGTCCATGCCCTGCAGACCTTTGGGTGCTGGCGACGACCCAGTGACCTCGTTGGTACGATCATCGCTGGCTCCGGGTACGTGGCGGGCCTATTCGGCAGCGTGGCGCGATTATCAAAGTCTGGCAGGGGAATTGGGTCTCGACGTATTGGGAGTCGGGACCTTGCTATCATTTGTCCTAAACTTAAGGGCAAGGGGTTTATCGGGAGGATCCATAGGGAAAAAAGTGACAGGAGTCTCCTTCTTTTTGCAGCTAGAGGGCAAGGGGGACCCAACGAAGGCATTTATCATCAAAAGGGTCCTAGCGTGGTTAACGAAGGGGACGGCGGCAAATGACAGCAGAAGGCCAGTGACACCAGCGATATTAGAGGGTTTAATGCAGGCCGCAGACAGAGTGTGCCTATCGGGGTTCGAGGCGAAACTTTTCCGGCTGACGTTTGCATTGGCTTTCTTCGCAGCACTGCGAGCCGGGGAACTGGTGCGCGTCGCGCAAAGGCGAGGGAGGGATGCAGTTTGAGGACATAGTCTTAGGGGAAGGGTGGGTCAAACTACACGTGAAAAGGTCAAAAACAGACCAGCGGGGGAGGGGAGCGTGGATATCTTTGCTAGGCTACCAGGGACCAAATTTTGCCCAGTGAGCACGCTCAGGGAATACTTGGCATGCAGGCCAGACGGTCAGGGCCCCCTGCTCCTTCACGCGGACGGGGTACCGTTATCTAGATTCCAGTACCTGCGGGTTTTCCGCATGTGCCTAAGACACCAGGGCCTCGACGAGGCACAATACGGAACACATTCGTTCCGGATTGGGGCGGCAACGGAAGCATCACGCGCGGGGCTGTCAGTAGCTGCGATACAAAAGATAGGGCGATGGAAGTCTAACAGATACCGGTCCTATTTCACCCCACTCTGCCACATAACCAGGATGTTGACGCCCACCTGATGACATCAGAGCTACCATATGGCGCCCCCTAGTGACGTCAGACGTCTAGGTCTAAATCCCTGGCAATACAGCATAGAGCTGCCTTGGAGGACTGCAGCCACAGCCACACCTCTCCCCAGACTGAACACTCCCCCATGTGTGGCTGTGGCTGCAGTCCTCCAAGACAGCTCTATGCTGTATTGCCAGGGATTTAGACCTAGACGTCTGACGTCACTAGGGGGCGCCATATGGTAGCTCTGGCGTCATCAGGTGGGCGTCAGCATCCTGGTTATGTGGCAGAATGGGGAGGGGTGAGTATCAGGGGGGGTGGTATATATTGTGACTGTTTTCTTGTGTTTGGTAGCCTTCACCTTGAGAAAGGCAGTATTTGACTGCCGAAACGTTGGACTTTATGGCATATTAAACCTCCTTTGAGTAAGACCGTGTGCCTGCTTCTTCTTCTTTGTCCGGCTACAGGAAGGGTCAGGAGACAGGGAGGACAGAGGCAGGAGAACCCCATCTGGCTCCGGCCTTGCCTGTCCCTACGAATACAAACATACAACCCCTCACTGAATAACATAGCCCTAATCCCATGTAATAATCCTGGGTGTAAACAAAATAATGGTTTTATGAATATTGTAATGGTTTATTAGGGACCTAGGAGGTGGCCAGTGGGGCTGTTATGTGTATTTGTGTTTATTGTGGGTAGCGGGGGTGGGTGAACGGGGTATTGGCCCCAAGGATGGGTGTTTAGGCCTACTGGGTGGGGGGATAGTGGGAGGGGTTAACCCCTTCATTACCTTAGCGGTATTAACCGCTAAGTTAAAGAAGAGGTTAAGTCATCCCCCAACCCCCTGGCAAGGCCTAAACACCCACCCAGGGCCAAATGCCACCTTCTCCCACCCCCGCTACCCACAATAAGCCTGGCACGGGTGTATAACCCCTTCATTGCCTTGGCGGTAATGAAGTTGCCTGTAAATGCATTTTTTATGCATCGGATTCATGCCGGGGGTTTCTGGTGCTGATATTAATGGATATCCGCTCCGGGACACATGCATGTTATTTTCATCGCAGCTTCACCCCACCTTCTTGCCAACTTTTGTGGCGGGACAATTTGGAGAAGAAACAGCAATTTTAAAGTGGCAATCAGCCGCAATAAGCTGATCAGAGCTTATAGAATTGAGCGTGTTTGAAAAACTGGCGATCAGTGCCGAAAAGTGGCTTATCACCGCGCGTCTGCAGATTTTATTTATTTATTTATTTTCCGGCAAAAAAAAAAACAGGTTATTTTTGCTCTAATCGCCAGCTTCTCTGGGCTTACTGAATCGCTGTAGGCGATTACTGCATGAGGGCCTTAGGGAGGATTTGTTCCTGTAAAGTACACCTAGTTTGGCATAGGATTTGGATGTCAGGGTATCAATGTGCAACCCAAATGTTAAATGGGAGTTGAACTATATGCCCAGATATTTCAAACAAGTAACAGGGGCTAGGATGGTATTAGAGCTGGTTTTTATCTGAAGCTCTGTCATTGGCAGCTTTAGCAATTTAGCTCTGGTCCCAAATACCATTGTTACAGTCTTGTCAGTGTTTAAAATCAGTTTGTTTTGGGAAATCCAGTTTCACGTCTCAAAAAATCAGATTGAAGTACGTGTTCAAGGTCAGAGAGGCGAGGGCTGCGTTCATATAGGATAAGATCTAAGGCCTCTCACAATAACCCGTTAGGAATATTAATTCCTCATCTATCCGACATAAGTATAAAATATACTCTAACCAAGACCCCTAATACAGAGTTACCCACCTTATACGGGAGCAGCTGCCAGACGAGTATAGTAAATGTATCTTATTTCTTTTGCCACTGGAGGGCAGCGTGGAGTTACATGGAGTGGCGCCCGTAAGGACGACGTGCCAGTTAGGCGGAAGGAGACGCGCACACACTTTTATGTGAAACGGATATATTTGGGGAGGGATTTAGGAGTCTGAGTGAGAAAATTGATATTTTGTCACAATGGAAAAATGGAAAAATTAACCATTTAAATATGCACAGATTTTATCCCACTTTTGGAAATTAGGGATGTTGCCTAAAAGTTTGAGAATGCACAAAGTGCCACCCCTGGGCTTTAATGAAGCAGCATTTGTGGGATAAAGGGATCAGCATTCTATATAAAGGTATTTTGGGCTCGATATAAATAATTGAAGCCAAAAACTAATATTAAGGGGCCTATGCAGAGAGCAGCGCGAACGGAAATTTCGGCGTTTTTTAGCGCTATATGGCTATAATAAGGTTGGAAATGGCGAGTTGAGTAAAAAGCGCCATTTTTTTTTTTTTTTTTTTAGTAGAATTCGCCGCACGGCTGGCGAGAACCAAAATCTCGCCAGTTTTGAAAAGGGCCGTATGCAGAAAGGTATGATCGCCATCTAGCGGCTGTTCGCGCCATTAAAATGGAGAGAAATTCTACAATTAGCTCCGCCAACAAAAGTTGGCAGGAAACTGGAGCTCACCGGCGAGAGTGAAAAGAAAAAAAAAAACGCGCTTTTTTTCAAACATGTTTCACCAGCGCGCATCTCGCCGGTTGAAACTCTCCATAATCAAGCATGATTTTAAATGCAGTTTTCTGACCTTTCTGCATATGGAGATAAAATCACGCCATTACAGGTACAATTTATTACCAATTCCAATTATTTCCAGCACTGCTCTCTGCATAGGCCCCTAAGTAAATTGAGAATGGAAAAATATTCAGCACAAACGTACAGAATGTGATGTTCTGAGAGATCTTACAGATGTTATCAAATCCCACAATGAATATATAGAAAATGTCTGTATAGAACGAGTCAAACAAGAATATGCCAATAAAACGTTTAATTGGGAGATACAGGGGCCACAATTCAGGTCAGTTAGCTGGAAGAAGGGAAGCCGGTCAGCCGGTAGAGCCGGTCAGCCGGTCAGCCAGTAGAGCAGGTCAGCCGGTCAGCCAGAAGAGCAGGTCAGCCGGTCAGCCAGTAGAGCAGATCAGCCGGTCAGCCGGTAGAGCAGGTCAGCCGGTCAGCTCTGAGATCAGCATTACTTATATCCCCTAAACGTTGTCCCCTGCATGTAATGCGCAGAACAGCCTACACTGCATATACTGTACATGAGATACTTAACCCTTTCTTTTCGCTCGACTCTAATCTGAATGATTTGCTAATTGGTTTGTAATTAGAGAGATATTTGTAGCAGAATCCCATGTATGTTCTTTTTACCTTTTTAGATACCGTTTTGTGTTATAAAAGATATGACAGATCAGAGGGGCTTCCTGTTTGCACTCGTGTTTTGGCAGAAGTGTATATGTGACCCTATAAATCTCCCTCACACCCGGCTTGGCAGTGTGACACTAGTGCAGCGACCTGGGGAAGAATCACTGAGCTGTTAGCAATAGATACAACGGATAGAAAAGACACTACACATAGGTTGGATTAAAGAGAGTATTTTATTGAAATAATGAATCTCTTTGCTGGGAGGGGCCTGCAGCACATTGCAGAGCGATATAGTAACACGCAGAGCAATGCACTGCAGGCCCCTCCGGCAGCAAAGGGGTGAAGACCAATGCAGGGTGTATAAAGATCTCACTGATAATTCACGCACAAAGGGCAGTTTGTTGCTGTGATCCAGAGGAAGGCGAAACATAACCCCTGCTGTGCAATGGGGGAAAAAAATTCCTTCCTGACCCCATTAAATGGCGATCGGATGGTCCCTGGATCACTGCGCAGTGAGATCAGATGGAGCAGCACAGATCAGCGTTGTTATACACAGGGGCACACTCAATATATAGAGATGCGGGTGATGGGGCCCTTGTGCCCCTGTGTATAACTCACCTGCTCCCCCATCCCCCTGCATATCTATCCCATTCACCCCTTTTCCTCCCGCATACCTCGCAGGGCCGGCCGGCCATTAGGCGGTCGCCTAGCGCGCAAAGGTCCTACGGGCGCATTAATAATCATTATTATTTTTTCCTCTTATTATTTCTAATTTATTTATCTTTTTTTAAAAATTATTATTCTTTTTTTTATCCAGTATTTTGGCGCCCTTTTATTTTTATTTTGCGTCGCGCTGGGGTGCGGTCGCACCCCCTGCAGCCCCGATAGCTACGCCACTGTTTATTTTATTATTTTATTTATCTTATTATTTTTTATACAACTGGGGCACAAATTTTAAGTTTCGCCTCGGGCGCATGAAACCCGTGCTCCGGCCCTGCTCCTTGTTCTCTCTCACCCTCTCACGCCCAATATCCCAATCTCCCTCTAGTACCTGCCCCTCCCGCAGCCTTCCTGATCTTATCTGCCTCTCCTGCGGTCAAACCAACTTCTAAGGGCCCCTAGAATACCCCTGGATCTACGCCCTGGCTCCTCTGCTACCTTCTCCCGGGGTCTGCTGCTCCGCCTAAAAAAGGTGAAGCAGCAGATCTGTCCGCACCTCTCGTATTCTGCTACCTGCTCCCGGGGTCTTCTCCTCCGCCTAAAAAAGGTGAAGCAGCAGATCCGTCCACACCTCTCGTATTCTCCTAGGCCATCGTCCACCACGTCGCCAGACTTGACATCCGCTTCGTCGTCTGCCTCATCGGCCGCCTTGTAGCCCACCTCTTCGCACCACTTGACGCCCGCTTTATCGTATGCCTCGTCGTCCGCCTCGTAGCCCGCCTCGTCGTCTGGTGGCACAAAGGGCACCACCTTCGTGCGTGTCCTGATCTGCAGGAGACATGAAGTGTTTGTAACCAGGGACAGTGATACTCTGTATCGCAAGAGCTCCTGTGCCACTTATACCCCCTCCCCAATACCACGTTATACCGCCCTCCACAGGGCAAATACCCGTTATACCCACCTCCCCAGGCTCAGTACCCAGTTATACAACCCTCCCAAGGCCCAGTACCCTGCTATACGCCCCTCCCCAGGCCCAGTACCCGTTATACCCACCTCACCAGGCCCAGAACCCGTTATACCCACCTCACCAGGCCCAGTACCCATTATATACCCCTCCCCAGAAGGTCATGTTTCTATTTATCAAAAATACATTGAGTTACCTCTGGTTTTCAAGCATGTCCTGGGGGAGTTATCACAGAGACACAGAAACGTCGCTGAGTTTGGTGAGTAACTCCCTTAAACTCTCAGCAGTTGAATTCCCCCTTGGCGCTTAATGCGTTAAAAACAAGCGTTGCTATTTCTTTGCATGAAGTTGCAGGTAATTGGAAGAGTTACACAGTGACGGCTATTTCATCACTCACCTTCTTCCATCGAATCGGTCTTAGCGGTAGTGATCTCAGTATTATTTCCTCCTTCACATCGGATATCCATATCCATTCTTCGCCTCTGATCTGTATGCAAGACAATGCTTTAAGACAGGGTTGCGCAACCTTTTTCCCCTGCTCCCCCCTCCACCCTCCCCACCTTGTCTCCGACGTTCTGATGTAACGACGTCATGTGATATCACGTTGCTATGGCAATGCCACATCATGTGACGCCACGTTGCTGTCGCCAGAAGCCGCCGGAGACAAGGAAACGGAACTTACAGAGGCCTTGCGCGCGATTTCCGGCATTTAATTTAAATGCTGTGGGGAAGAGCGAGGGGCCACTGTAAGCGCCGAGCCCCTCCTCCCCAAGAAAATGTTGCACCCCTCGATTTGTGCACCCCTGCTTTAAGAGATATTCTGGGACCCTCCAACTCCTCCATCGGACCCTTCCTCATATTGACTGACCTTGCAGTGCTCTGCACTGACTTGCACTGACCTGCTATGGTGCCTCTCAAAATACCATGCTAACTCATTCTGAACATACATGTGTCATTTCTACATGTTACTCATCTTGTATGGGCCACAGACAGCTTTCCCGGGGTCCAGGACTAGTTGCCACCGGGGACACTCACCCATGGGTCGGCGACCTTGCGAGAACCCACCCCCCCAACCTGTTTTCTCTTGCATTGCCATAGACAACAACATTTCGGCCTGCTGGCCTTTCTCAGGCAAAGTGGCTAAACCCACTAAAGCCAGTAAAGAAAGGCCAGCAGCCGAAACATTGTAGTCTGTGGCACAATAAATTATCTTTTTTTATTCAAATCCGTGTGCCCTTTTCCATCAATCATATTGTATACATTGGACGAAATGCCGGTCTTCCCTGAGACTAAGGGGCACCGGTAAAAGTATCACTAATTGTTTTTTTTGGTGTGCAAAATCCCCATCATTTTTGCGTTCTCTTGCTCTGCCCCAATCTGACACACCACCTTGCTCTCTCACCCCCCTCTTACACTCCCGCGTCACCCTTTCCTTCCCCAAAGGTTGTCCTTTAATCAGATCTTACCCAAATTGTCTCCATCTCCCTTGGAAATGTTCTGTCTTTAAACTGTGCGGCTCCTCTTGATCCGAACTTACTTAGCTGACCCCTTTAGGTTTCGGCTCCGAGGGTCTAAAAAATAAGCGACTCCGAAAAGATGTGAAATATGCGCACGGGTCCTAATGGGGCACTGAGGGGGAGACTTAAATACTAGTAAATATAATCTACTGTGCTAACAAATATAATCTATTAACTAACAAATATAACTTATTAAACTAAGAAATATAATTTATTAAACTAACAAATATAACTTATTAAACTAAGAAATATAACTTATTAAACTAAGAAATATAATTTATTAAACTAAGAAATATATCTTATTAAACTAAGAAATATAATTTATTAAACTAAGAAATATAACTTATTAAACTAAGAAATATAATTTATTAAACTACTGTAAGAAATATAACTTATTAAACTAAGAAATATAATTTATTAAACTAAGAAATATAACTTATTAAACTAAGAAATATAACTTATTAAACTTACAAATTTAATCTATTTAACTAAATAAATATCTATTAAACTAAATAAATATCTATTCAACTAAATAAATATAATCTACTTCAAAACAATACAATAAAAAGCTGGAGAAATGATACGTTAACCAAGCCACAGACGTGATGCCAATGAGCGTTGAACTCCTTGCAGATCCACCGTCAGCTGGTTGTGGCAGAAAGTGGTGACATGCAGTAGAACAGAGTGGTTGAGCTGTAACCACGGCAGTCAGGTCAGAAATCAACACAATATTTTTTGAAATTTAGAATGAGAATGTTCAGTATGTCACATTCTGGGCTCAGACTCTGAGCCCTGTCACATGTTAGCAGCTTGTGATAATAGAAAGTATCCATATACTGGGATGTGATAAGAGACATTATAGTCATTTTATACTGGGTCCCATAACCTGCTTTATATGAAGTATCATTTTACACTAATTAGTAGAGATGTTACATTTTGAAAAAATAGAGCTTCTGGCGACAATGTTCATTTTCTCTACAAATGATAAATGAAAAAGTTGGATAAAACGTTATATGTGTGTGTGCGCGCGCAAAGTATTGCCAAAGTGTGGGACAATGATTACACGAATACTAGGGGGTACGGTATAATGGTTATACAGTACATTACATTTGTTTCTCTCTCTGTCTCTCTCTCTTCTCTCCTCTCTCTCTGTGTCTCTCTCTGTCTCTCTCTCATTCTCTGTCTCTCTCATTCTCTGTCTCTCTCTCTCTCTCTCTCTGTGTCTCTCTCTCATTCTCTGTCTCTCTCATTCTCTGTCTCTCTCTCTCTGTGTCTCTCTCATTCTCTGTCTCTCTCATTCTCTGTCTCTCTCATTCTGTCTCTCTCTCATTCTCTGTCTCTCTCTCTCATCCCTGTATGATAGGTATGTTCCAACTCTATTTTTTGCTCTTCTTTTCCGTTTGAGAGGAGGGAGTCCCTCACCTCTTCAGCCACACACCAGGAACGCTGGATTGCTTTCAGACGTTCGGAGAGGCGGATACAGTCGTGGATTGCAGGCACTGATTTATCTGGTAAGTACCGCAAACATGCTTGAACAAGGACCGTAGACATTTTATTTGATGGTTTAGATTATCATTGTCTGTGGTTGTTAGTTATTGGTATTAGAGTTTTTTGATGTTGTTACGAATCAAATACATTTTGAAGTAGTAATCCCCTCCGAACTGGGCATTCCTGGCCAATAATGCCCTGGCTGTAAGAGTTGAAGGGCCCAAGCAAAGCCCCCACCTCTATACACACTAACACTGCAGGGGCATCAGAGTGTCTCGTTGTCATGGCAACGGGGGGTGTCACGTGATGTCATTTGTTTAATAAATTCTTTTTTAAGGTGTCCCGGTTTTTCATTTTCGAAATCTGGTCACCCTATGTATTTATGCTGCATTCAGTGTTGTAATGTGCTGTAATTGGGTTACATGGCGTACATAGTGTATATACCGCATTCAGGGTAAGTGCTGTATGTGGATTATAAAGTGTATATATGCTGCATTCAGGGTTATAAGGTCGTTTATAGAGTATATACTGCATTCACGGTTACGTGCGGCATGTGGAGTATAAGGTGTATATATGCTGCATTCAGTGTTATAATGTGCTTTAAGTGGGTTACATGGCGGGTATAGTGGATATTCTGCATTCAAGGTTACGCGCCGTATTGGATTATAACGGGTATATATGCTACAGTCAGTGTTATAATGTGCGGTATTTGGGTTACAGGGGTGTATACGGTACCGCAGTGGTGGTGGCGTGCTGTATTTGGATTATATGGTATACACTGCAATCATGGTTACGTGCTGGGTTCTGAATATAATGTTTATAGACCACATGCGCGGTTACATGACGGGTTTGGATTATATGGCGTATATGCTGCATGCTTGGCTTCGGGCCATTGCGTGGAGCATAGGGGTGTGTATATACTGCCTTTGGGGGTCATGTGCTGTATTGGTCCAGCGTTACATGCTACATTCAAGACGACGTGGGGTATACGGTGCGTTATGCTGCAGGCTGAGGTATAACGCGTGTAGGGGTTAATTTCACTTCCTGTTCAGCGCAGGCCCTGGTAGGGTATGGGTAATCCCTCTTCCTGTTCAGCACTTGGCTCCCTCTATCGTATGGGTAATCCCATTTCCTGTTTAATATACGGCCCTGCGGTTGTATGGGTAATCCCATTTCCTGTTTAATATACGGCCCTGCGGTTGTATGGGTAATCCCAGTTCCTGTTTAACACACGGCCCTGCTATTGTATGGGTAACCCCCCACTTCCTGTTCAGCACATGGCCCTGCTATGGACGGGTAACCCCCCACTCCCTGTTCAGCACAGGGCTGCATGCCCCTGGTTTGGCGTGGGTAATCCCACTTCCTGTTCAGCGCATGGCCAGGGATGGTGCGGGTAATCCCACTCCCTGACTGGGCACGATCAGGAAAATATGCTGGTATAGCAAATATGCATGCGGGAAGGGGGTAAAGGGGCGGTTGCAAATAGCAGGCCTAACGCCCCTTCTTCGGTTAGCAGGAGGTCCCATGTATCGATGATAACATATCAATTCATGTTTCTTTCAGTCAGTTTCGGTACCTCGTGCGAGTAGCAATTCAGTTTTCATCCGGATCGGATCCGCCTCCGTCGACCCTCGATACTTCCCATACTCACAGAAAAACCCAGTAGACGGAACACATAGTTTAATCACGCAAATTGAAATCACACTCCCGCGACACTTAGCGCATCAATCAGAATGTACTTCGTAGACAAAATCATACAACTGCAGGCTGACGCGCGAAGCAAGGAAGAAGGCTGGTTCCAGAGGCAGCTGTTGATGCTCATGCACCGGCAGAGTCACCAGCAGTAGTGACACCAGCGATAAGCGCAGCGCCAGTTCTAGCAACGCTAATCGCATCAGCAGCGGCGATAGCTCCAGCTATAGCGACAGTCGTAGCGCCAGCATTGGGGGCGGCGCCAGCGGTAGCGACACCTGTAGTTCCAGCAGCGGCAGTAGCCGCGGTTCCCCCGCAGGCGGTTAACAACACACCTCTAGGGGCCGGTGGGCAGGCCGGGCTAGTGGACTCACCATCCTCCATGCTCCCCCTCCCTCAGGCGGCACCCGCCTCAGAGGAGCTAGCCAAGGATAAGAGGATGCCCGATGCGGCATATAAGGTCTCTTATACATCCAGACCTAGCTCAGTGGGCTTGCACTTGCTGAAAGAGGTGAAGGACAAGATATGGGCCGGGGAGTACGTAGATATATTATCTCTGCTACAAGGCTACAGGGAGGCGTTGGCCGCGTCCTCAAAGACGGGGGAAGCGAAGAAGGTGGATGTGGAAAAGAGGCTTTTCCCACACACCTTTCGCAATTGGTCTAAGGCATTTGTTATCCTGGCTGGAGTAATTGGGGAGAAGGATCCCCAGGCGTGCGCCTCGCTCTTTACGTATCACGACATGATCGAGGAAGCACACCACACGTACGGGGGAACGGGTTGGTGGACATATGACCAGTGCTTTAGGCAATCAATAAAGGCCCAAGAGGTGGTGATACCATGGAACGTCAAGGACGTCAACCTTTATTTGCAGTTTGTGTCTGGGGGCGGGGCAGATTCCTTTCGAGGGTGCGGCACCGGAGGTAGGGGGACATGGCGGAATAACGTACCAGGGACTAGCCAGTCGCTGCACACCAACTCGGGCGTCTGTTGGCCGTTTAACCAGTCCAACTGCACGTACGACAACTGCCGTTTCCAACACATCTGCTCCATTTGCGGCGGCCGCCACGCCCAGGCAAAGTGTTTTAAGAAGGGCGGTCGCAGGGGGAGGAGCGCAGGGCGGAAATTTGGACGCGAGGGCAGCGACACCAATAATCGTCGCCAATTTGGCACCGTGGCTAGCAAGGTATCCCAATAGGGAAGCAGCCCAGCTACTCTTAGCTGGGTTGAAGGGGGGTTTAGGATCCCGTTTGAATATCAAGCGGGATCTGAGTTTAGTCGGAACTTGAAATCGGTCAGGACACACGGTGACGTAGCTAGGGAAAAGGTCTGGAAGGAAGTCCAATTGGGAAGGATGGCTGGCCCCTTCGAGTCCCCTCCCTTGCCTAATCTCAGGATTTCCCCATTGGGAGTGGTCCCCAAAAAAAGAGGCTGGGGAGTATAGGTTGATACAACACCTATCCTACCCCGAGGGGTCGTCGGTAAACGACGGCATTGACAGGGAGTTGTGTTCGGTGTCTTACGCGAACTTCGATCAAGCCGCAGCGCTGGTGGAAAGGATGGGAGAAGGGGCTCTAATGTCAAAAGCTGACATCAAATCGGCCACCAGACACTTGCCAGTCCACCCCGAGTGCTTTCATTTGCTAGGCTGCATGCTCGAAGGTCAGTACTACATAGACTTATGCTTACCAATGGGAGGGGCGCTTTCTTGTTTTTATTTCGAGACATTTAGCACCTTCCTAGAATGGGTGGCCCGGAAGAGGGTGCAGGCAGCGGGGGTCATGCACTACTTGGACGACTTCCTTTTTGTTGGCCCCAGGGGTTCGGACTTATGCGCTAGGTGGCTGTTCGAATTTTCAGCCAACATGGGTGTAGTGGAAGCCGTGAACAATTTCGGCTCACGCTCCCCGCCGGTGCTGTCCCTTCTGCGCTGTTTCGTACTGGCATGCTTGCAATTGAACATAGCGTTCAAGGCTCGACATGTCCCGGGGGTGGTGAATAACATTGCTGATGCCTTATCCCGGTTACAGATGGCGCTGTTTCGGAGACTGGCCCCCGAGGCGGACCTAATCGGCAGTCCATGCCCTGCAGACCTTTGGGTGCTGGCGACGACCCAGTGACCTCGTTGGTACGATCATCGCTGGCTCCGGGTACGTGGCGGGCCTATTCGGCAGCGTGGCGCGATTATCAAAGTCTGGCAGGGGAATTGGGTCTCGACGTATTGGGAGTCGGGACCTTGCTATCATTTGTCCTAAACTTAAGGGCAAGGGTTTTAGCGGGAGGATCCATAGGGAAAAAAGTGACAGGGGTCTCCTTCTTTTTGCAGCTAGAGGGCAAGGGGGACCCAACGAAGGCATTTATCATCAAAAGGGTCCCAGCTGGGTTAACAAAGGGGACGGCGACAAATGACAGCAGAAGGCCAGTGACACCAGCGATATTAGAAGGTTTAATGCAGGCCACAGACAGAGTGTGCCTATCGGGGTTCGAGGCGAAACTTTTCCGGCTGACGTTTGCATTGGCCTTCTTCGCAGCACTGCGAGCCGGGGAGCTGGTGTGTGCGTCGCGCAAAGGCGAGGGAGGGATGCAGTTTGAGGACATAGTCTTAGGGGAAGGGTGGGTCAAACTACACTTGAAAAGGTCAGGGAGGGGAGCGGGGATATCTTTGCTAGGGCTACCAGGGACCAAATTTTGCCCAGTGAGCACGCTCAGGGAATACTTGACATGCAGGCCAGACGGTCAGGGCCCCCTGCTCCTTCACGCGGACGGGGTACCGTTATCTAGATTCCAGTACCTGCGGGTTTTCCGCATGTGCCTAAGACACCAGGGCCTCGAAGAGGCACAATACGGGACACATTCGTTCCGGATTGGGGCGGCAACGGAGGCATCACGCGCGGGGCTGTCAGTAGCTGCGATACAAAAGATAGGGCGATGGAAGTCTAACAGATACCGGTCCTATATCAGGCCCGCATTATCTGGGATTTAGCGTGCTTGGATAAACCCCCTCATCCTCTTTATACCTTCACAGACGCCGCACCCACTTGGATAATCGGAGACTCGCTTATACACTGGGCAGAGAAGCGGGCTGTCAAACGCCCATGCGGGGCTAACCTCTGGTTGCAAACGGAGGAGGCAAATGTGGTATGGGGGGGAGGTTGGGGGCTGCGGTGGGCTCAGTTGCTCCCGCGGCTAATGGTGATGGGCAGGGATAGGAGGGCGCCGCAGATCTTGCTCCTCCACGTCGGGGGCAACGACCTGGCCGCTCGACGCTACTTCAAGCTGGTTAATTCAATAAAACACGACCTGGCCCTCATACTCACCAGTTGGCCAGAAGTACAGATCGTTTGGTCGGACATATTGTGCAGGAGAGTGTGGAGGGGCCATCGACCGAGCGCGGGTCAAACTGAACAAGATGGTGGGGAAGTTTGTGATGCAGTGTGGGGGATGGCAGATCACCCATCACGAGTTTGACTACAAGTCAACCGGCCTGTTCCGGGCCGACGGCACACACTTATCAGAGATAGGGGCGGACTTGTTCAATAACGATTTGCAGGAGGGGCTGGAGAGGGTCCTTGCGGGGTTGGCGGCACGGTCTAATTTAAGGAGGTTTAAATAGAGCCGTGAGTGGCGGCAGTTCGGGGGTAAGTGCTTATCCTTGCCAGATGGGCTCGGGGCGGGCGTCGCCCGGGGGTAGGAGCGATTGGGCGGGGTCAAGCTAACGTGACACCCGGGAACCCACTCGCGACAACGGCCGGCTCTTTAGGGGTCGGCCGGGTACGGGGGCAGCAGGCCAAGGCCTGGCTGACCCTCTGACCCCACTCTGGCTTGGACTAGCGCTTACTCCAGTATTATGATTGTTAATAAACAAAGCCGCGGCCTTTTATACCTCCAAACTGAGTCTGTCATTACTTGTCTGTTATATGTGGGTACCATTTCCAAGTGGGAGGGGGTCCCTCGCAGCCTCCCTGGTCAAGCAATCCCTCCAGCCAATTAGCCGAGGGAAGCCCCCCTCCCCCCTCACCTCGCTGGGATCTCTGGGCCGCCGTCGCGGCCCCCCCTGGGGGGGGGGGGGACAGGCCTAGGGCAGTACAAAAGAGGCAGCCGGGAGCTGAATCTTCCATTCTGCTTCCGGTCTGCTGCGAAGTTCCCACCCACCCACCCCATTAGCAAGACAGTCGGGGGCAGGCGCTTGCCCCCGGCCACTCCGTGGAGTATTTACAATTCCCTTGGTGATAAGCTGTCTGCACTACCTGTAAGCTGTAACATGTACCATCATATTTTACAGGGCAGTGTCCGAAGACCTCCCGAGAAACAAAGGACTGAAGTTCCTTCAGGAGGCTCCAGTTGGTCATTTTGCCACCGTCGCGGCGGCAGTTCGGGGGTAAGTGCTTGTCCTTGCCAGATGGGCTCGGGGCGGGCGTCGCCCGGGGGTAGGAGCGATTGGGCGGGGTCAAGCTAACGTGACACCCGGGAACCCACTCGCGACAACGGCCGGCTCTTTAGGGGTCGGACGGGTACGGGGGCAGAAGGCCAAGGCCTGGCTGACCCCCTGACCCCACTCTGGCTTGGACTAGCGCTTACTCCAGTATTATGATTGTTAATAAACAAAGCCGCGGCCTTTTATACCTCCAAACTGAGTCTGTCATTACTCGTCTGTTATATGTGGGTACCGGTTCCAAGTGGGAGGGGGAGGGGGTCCCTCGCAGCCTCCCTGGTCATGCAGGAGACAGAAAGGTAGATAGAGACACAGACAGAGAGCTACCAGAGAAGGTGTTACATGGGTGAGTGCTGAGTTATTACTGTGACTCTCTGATGCTAACATGACATTAGGTTCTGGGCTCTGCGTCCCACACATGATGAACACCATGACTGTATAAAACTGAGGGGTACATATATGTATATATATATATATAGCAACTGTAAATATTACTGTATGTTCATTTGCATGTCTTAGACAGGTCTGCAACCCTGTCTTTCCCCATTGTCACCCAGCATACAGCGCTTCCACTGCAGCAAGGGATTCTGGGAAATGACATGCAAATGAGCACTCAGTGCCACCTTTTGTCTCAAGCTCGTATTACACAAGCCAATCCTCAAGCCAATGCATGCTGTTTTAAACACAGCTTTTAGACAGAGGCTGGGATGAGATGCAAAGCCATTAAACCCACTCACAGACATTTTTTTTTTTTTACGGTTCACATATTAACAACCATTTAGTATCATTTTACAGAAAATAATAAACCGAAAACATCACTATACAATCCTTATATTGCCAAGACAAAAACCAACCCAAAGGCACAAAACCATTCTAAAAAGCCAAACAAAACAACACATTCCAAGGCATCATCTGTGCATCTACTACCAAACACACTCAATACAAAAAAATATGGTTACTTCCCATTTCTACACGCGACTTTTCGTACTTTCCACAGGACATTTAACATTGCATCTAATTACTTCACGTGTCCCAGCAATTTCTCTAACGCCTCACGGATATGATACGTACTACATTGTATTCCTAATTTTCTTACTTCCTCTTTAGACACCTCTGCTTTTGGGAACTGTACTTTCAGCCATTCCGTTTTTGAAACATTTAACCCTAAGTCACCTGCCTCTTTATTTATATTATTTATCACCTCTTTTACATGCCACTCCCTCGCCTTCCTTTCTCTCTCGCTTTCATAACTTACTTTTGTTCTTCCACTAAGGCCTGCCTTTTCTCCTTTTCCCCCTTTACTTTCCCTAATCTCTCCCCCTTCACCCCCACTCTGTTGGCCTGCCTTTCCATCACTTTCATTCCCACTTACTCCACTTACACTTCCCTGTATTTTAGTTCCCTCCACGCTTATCTGGCTTTGTGAGGACGAGCTATTGCTCTCACTTCTCTCCTTCTCCCTCACCTCTCCCCTAGCCTCTTTTATTTTAACCCACTGTACATGCTCCTTTTTTAATTCTTCATACTGCTCTTTTGTCAGCTGTTTTCTTTGGTACATCAGTTTTTCTAATCTTTCTATTATCTGTTCCTCACTACTCCCCCCCATGCTGCTTCCGAAAAATACCAACCCAAAATAGAACATCTCCCACTGCGTCTTCAAAATGTTCCATCTTCTCTTTTAGGGTTACTTTCCCTGATACTTTTACAACTTTACCCTCTACACCTTCCTCTCTAGGCTCCCCTTTACTCTGGCTATCCTTATCTTCCTTTGTTTCTATCCCTTGCATATTTTTAAGCTTTTGAGCTTTTTCCCTCCTATTTCCATTTCCTCCTCCAAGACATCTTGGGGACCTTCCCTCCCCCTCTGTGCATCTTGAAACTCCATACTTTCCGCCCAGCTAGGTTCCACCACACTCAATGACCGTATTTCCCCCCCCCCCCCCGCATCTTTCTGATGCACTGCTCCCGTCTCCTCCCCTCCCCCCACCTCCAGTTTCTGGGCCAAGGAGTCCAGGAAGAGATCTTCCTCTTTTTTCTCCACGATATCACTTATAGAACCCGCCAAACCCTCTATTGGGCCACTTGCTAGCATTTCTTCTCTTCTTAAATCCTCCTCATACATTGCTGTTATAGCCGGATCAAGCCCTCCCTCTTGGGAACTCTCCATCTCACAAATTCCCAGACCCTCAACTGTCTCTTCCCCTTCGTCTAGCACAATGTCCCCTTTTGCTGCCTGGGCATATGTCCTTTTTGTGCACTGCCGTGCCAAGTGTCCTTCCTCTCCGCAAAGATGGCATCTCTTAGGGACTCCACAGTTGGCTGCAGTATGTCCCTCTTCCCCGCAATTACGGCACACAATTCCCGTTTTCGTGCAACCCTCCTTTGTAGGTCCAAAAGTGTGGCAATGCCTGCAATATAGAGGCTGTCCCGAGTAAAACAAAAATCCTCTGTCTCCTCTGATATTGAACATGGCCGGTGGGTGTGTCACTCCTCCCGCACATGATGGATCCCGTCTGAACCGTACCCAGAAACGTCTCTTCCCGTTGAACATGCCATACGGATTTTTTAGTTCTTCACCTCCTCTAATCATTTCCCAATACCGGTTCAAAAAAGTCACAATCTCCTCTTTCCTTGCATACGGAGTGTACATGTGAAGTACAAGTGGTCTCTCCTCCAGCATAAAACTTGGGATTACCTTTACATGCAAATGAACATACAGTAATATTTACAGTTGCTTTATGCTTTACTGTGGAGGGTTTTTGTCACTTTTTTACCCACCATAACCTTAATAGTAGTGGTGATTACCTAGTCTAGTCTCAAACCTGCTTTGCCATTAAGACCAACCCCACACTGATGAGACCCATTAAGGTCGAAACAGCTGTGTAGCTGAGCCTGTGTCCCCTTGGCCTTGAGTCATCGTCCCTTCGGGGACTAAAGACTCCTGCTGCTTTTGGGGGGGCACGCCATCTCGAGCTAAGAGGAGTGATCCTGAGTGAGCGGTTCTGAGCGAGCGGATGCGGAAGTGAGGGGCCGGCACCTTTGCCCTGGGACATCGCCTTTACTGGCTAAAGTCCCTTGCTGCTTTTGGGGTGCCGCACCTGAGCTTGGGAGAGCAGAGATGACATCGCAAGCTGGAATGCGCAATTCCATTCGGTTCCTGATCGAGGAGACCGAGAGAAGTCGAGTGAACCTGCTGTGGATAGTGGAGGTGCTGAAGCAATTGATCGGTCTGGACACTGAGAGGATCTTCTGCCTTCAGGATTTCCCTGCACAGGGGATTTATGACCTGACCTGTCATCAAGAAGCGGATGTTTGGTGCACTTTTGAAAAGTGCAAGGAGAAGTCTGGTGACCCGATCTTACACGGCATCAAGGTAATTCCAAGTTTTATGCTGGAGGAGAGACCACTTGTAATTCACATGTACAATCCGTATGCAAGGAAAGAGGAGATTGTGACTTTTTTGAAACGGTATTGTGAAATGATCAGAGGAGGTGAAGAACTTAAAAACCCATATGGCATGTACAACGGGAAGAGACGTTTCTGGGTACGGTTCAGACGGGATCCATCATGTGTGGGAGGAGTTACACACCCACCGGCCATGTTCAATATCAGAGGAGACAGAGGATTTTTGTTTTACTCGGGACAGCCTCTATATTGCAGGCATTGCCACACTTATGGACATACAAAGGAGGGAGGGTTGCAGGAAAACGGGAATTGTGTGCCGTAATTGTGGGGAAGAGGGACATACTGCAGCCAACTGTGGAGTCCCTAAGAGATGCCATCTTTGCGGAGAGGAAGGACACTTGGCATGGCAGTGCACTAAAAGGACATATGCCCAGGCAGCAAAAGGGGGCATTGTGCTAGAAGAAGAGGAAGAGACAGTTGAGGGTCTGGGAATTTGTGAGATGGAGAGTTCCCAAGAGGGAGGGCTTGATCCGGCTATAACAGCAATGTATGAGGAGGATTTAAGAAGGGAAGAAATGCTAGCAAGTGGCCCAATAGAGGGGGAGGTGGAAGTGGAAATAATGGACACGAGCGGACCCAAGAAAGGGGCGCAAAAACGAAGTTTACAAAGTGACAATGATGTTTGTACAGTTGATGGGGAGGGGAAGAGTGAGCTACGGCAAGATAAGGTGACGAAGTCAAAGTTTTGTGCGCTGGATTTGTCCAGTATTGACTGGAGTGGGGAAGAGGAACAGACCGTAAGTAAAGGAAAAGAGGAAAATAAGAAGTTAGATAGGGAAGCGCAAGAAACTGAGGAGAAGGCAGGCCCTGGTGGTGCGAGTGGAAAAGGTAAAGAGGGAAAGAGTAAGTGTAAAGGGTTTGTTGTTAGTGGAAGCAAAAACGAGTCTTCGCAAGGGATAGAAACAAAGGATGATAAGGATTGCCAGAGTAAAGTGGAGCCTAGAGAGAAGGGTGTAGAGGGTAAAGTTAAAAAAGTATCAGGGAAGGTAACCCTAAAAGAGAAAATGGAACAATTTGAGAACGCAGTGGGAGATGTTCTGTTTTGGGTGGGTATTTTCCGGAAGCAGCATGGGGGTAGTAGTGATGAACAGATAATAGAAAGATTGGAAAAAATGATGTACCAAAGAAAACATCTGACAAAAGAGCAATATGAAGAATTAAAAAAGGAGCATGTACAATGGGTTAAAATAAAAGAGGCTAGGGGAGAGGTGAGGAAGAAAGAGAGTAGCGAGAGCAACAGCTCGTCCTCACAAAAAAGTCAGATAAGCGTGGAGGGAACTAAAATACAGAGAAGTGTAAGTGGAGTAAGTGGGAACGAAAGTGAAGAAAAGGCAGGCAAAAAAGGGATTGTACAGGCAAAAGAGGCAAATTCTGCGGGAGATAGTAAGGGGAGGAGCACCCAGGGAAAGGATGAAGTAGGGCTTACAAAGGAAGAGGTTTTGCACAATCAACTTGCGAGGGGATTTGGGCGGAGATATTGGGATGTGAAAGAGGCAAGGGACGGGTATGAAAAAAGTGTGATGTCTGGATTCCAGTTAGAGGAAAGTAAGAGAGGTTTGGAACGTATGGAGAAAGAATTAAAACAGATGATCGCATCACTTGAGAATAGAGAAAGGGTTTTTGTTTTTAAATGGAAGAATCTTGAAGTATATGGTTCTTATCTTTGTATGATGTTTTGGTTATAGGGTTTTTTCGTAAAGTTATGTTTTTTTTTTCCCTTCTGAAAAGTTTATCTTTGTGTTTGTATATATCTGAAGGATGAAGGAAGAAAATGTAAATATATTATGTTTTGGTGTATTTCTAATGTTGGGTGACTGTTGTCACTATGGTGTGTTTTTTTGGTTTCCAAAAAAGTCTGTAAACTTAAAAAAGTTGTTGAATAAAAAAGTAAAAAAAAAAAAAAAAAAGTTGAAACATGTCTGTGAGTGGGTTTAATGGCTTTGCATCTCATCCGGGCCTCTGTCTAAAAGCTGTGTTTAAAACAGTGTGCATTGGCTTGAGGATTGGCTTGTGTAATACGAGCTTGAGACAAAAGGTGGCACTGAGTGTTCATTTGCATGTCATTTCCCAGAATCCCTTGCTGCAGTGGAAGCGCTGTATGCTGGGTGACAATGGGGAAAGACAGGGTTGCAGACCTGTCTAAGACATGCAAATGAACATACAGTAATATTTACAGTTGCTTTATGCTTTACTGTGGAGGGTTTTTGTCACTTTTTTACCCACCATAACCTTAATAGTGTGTATATATATAGATATAGATATCTATATATATATATCTTATACTATATTAGTGAAAGCACTGTATGTTTGCCTGCCTGGATGTCCGGTGTCCCTAGGGGCAATCTCATTGGTCCCTAGGCCCGGCCGCCCCCGCACACCTCTCATTGGCCTCACACACTCACACCACCCCCTTGGCCCGCCCCCCACACCTCTCATTGGCCTGAGGCGGAGTGACGGGCCAAAGGTCCAAAAAAAAACCACACACACACACACACACACACACACCTCCCCGCTCCAAATCACCTCTCCCCCCTCCCCGCTCCAAATCACCTCTCCCCCTCCCCAGCGGCATCACCTCTCCCCCTCCCCAGCGGCATCACCTCTCCCCCTCCCCAGCGGCATCACCTCTCCCCCTCCCCAGCGGCATCACCTCTCCCCCTCCCCGCTCCAAATCACCTCCCCCCTCCCCAGCGGCATCACCTCTCCCCCTCTCCAGTGGCATGACCTCTCCCCCTCCCCGCTCCAAATCACCTCCCCCCTCCCCGCTCCAAATCACCTCTCCCCCTCCCCGCTCCAAATCACCTCTCCCCCTCCCCAACGGCATCACCTCTCCCCCTCCCCAGCGGCATCACCTCCCCCCTCCCCAGCGGCATCACCTCTCCCCCTCCCCGCTCCAAATCACCTCTCCCCCCTCCCCGCTCCAAATCACCTCTCCCCCCTCCCCGCTCCAAATCACCTCTCCCCCTCCCCGCTCCAAATCACCTCTCCCCCCTCCCCGCTCCAAATCACCTCTCCCCCCTCCCCGCTCCAAATCACCTCTCCCCCTCCCCGCTCCAAATCACCTCTCCCCCTCCCCAGCGGCATCACCTCTCCCCCTCCCCAGCGGCGCTCAAACTCAACTCTCCCCCTCCCCGCTCCAAATCACCTCTCCCCCCTCCCCGCTCCAAATCACCTCTCCCCCCTCCCCGCTCCAAATCACCTCTCCCCCTCCCCGCTCCAAATCACCTCTCCCCCTCCCCGCTCCAAATCACCTCTCCCCCCTCCCCGCTCCAAATCACCTCTCCCCCTCCCGCTCCAAATCACCTCTCCCCCTCCCCAGCGGCATCACCTCTCCCCCCTCCCCAAATCACCTCTCCCCCTCCCCAGCGGCATCACCTCTCCCCCCCCCCGGCGGGGGAACAGGCAGCTGCCACGCGGCGCGTAAGATGGCGGACCCCGTTCCTCCCTCGCGGCGCCGAGTCAGATAATGGCGGCGCCCGGAAGTACAGATAGGTGTCGCTCCCCCACCTCTGGCGCCAAACGGAACTGAGAAAGGGCGCATAACTGAGACACGTGTGTGTGTGTGTCTCACTGTCCACTGCCCCCCCCTCCTGTCCACTGCCCCCCCCTCCTGTCCACTGCCCCCCCCTCCTGTCCACTGCCCCCCCTCCTGTCCACTGCCCCCCCCTCCTGTCCACTGCCCCCCCCTCCAGTCCACTGCCCCCCCTTCCTGTCCACCGCCCCCCCCTCCTGTCCACCTCCCACCCTCCTGTCCACCTCCCCCCCTCCTGTCCACCTTCCCCCCCTCCTGTCCACCTCCCCCCCCTCCTGTCCACCTCCCCCCCTCCTGTCCACCTCCCCCCCCCTCTCCTGTCCACTGCCCCCCCTCCTGTCCACTGCCCCCCTTCCTGTCCACTGCCCCCTCCTGTCCACCTCCCTCCCCCTCTCCTGTCCACTTCCCCCCCTCCTGTCCACTGTCCGTCCCTCCTGTCCACTGTCCGTCCCTCCTGTCTACTGTCCCCCCCCCCTCCTGTCCACTGTCCATCCCTCCTGTCCACTGTCCGTCCCCCCCTCCTGTCCACTGTCCGTCCCCCACCCTCCTGTCCACTGTTCATCCCCCCCCCTCCTGTCCACTGCCCCCCCCTCCTGTCCACTGCCCCCCCCTCCTGTCCACTGCCCCCCCTCCTGTCCACTGCCCCCCCCTCCTGTCCACTGCCCCCACTCCCCCCCCCTCCTGTCCACTGCCCCCCCTCCTGTCCACTGCCCCCCCCTCCTGTCCACTGCCCCCCTTCCTGTCCACCTCCCCCCCTCTCCTGTCCACCGCCCCCCCCTCCTGTCCACCTCCCCCCTCCTGTCCACCTCCCCCCCTCTCCTGTCCACCGCCCCCCCTCCTGTCCACCTCCCCCCTTCTGTCCACCTCCCCCCCTCCTGTCCACCTTCCCCCCCTCCTGTCCACCTCCCCCCCTCTCCTGTCCACTGCCCCCCCTTCCTGTCCACCTCCCTCCCCCCCTCCTGTCCACTGCCCCCCCTCCTGTCCACTGTCCGTCCCTCCTGTCCACTGTCCGTCCCTCCTGTCTACTGTCCGTCCCCCCCTCCTGTCCACTGTCCGTCCCTCCTGTCCACTGTCCCCCCATCCTGTCCACTGTCCCCCCCCCCTCCTGTCCACTGTCCGTCCCCACACCCTCCTGTCCACTGTTCATCCCCCCCCCCTCCTGTCCACTGTTCATCCCTCCCCTCTGGGGAACACGGAGAGAGAAAGGAGCGGGAAATTTTACTCACGGGCAACGCCAGGTCTCTCTCTCCCTTGCCGCTACAACTCACCTTTCTCCCTCCCCGCCGCCGCTCCAACTGGAACAGATGGCGGCGCCCGGAAGGACCCCCTTCCTCCCTCGCGGCGCCCAGTGAGAAGATGGCGGTGCCCGGAACTACAGGTACGTGTCGCGTGTGTCGCTCCCCCACTTCCCCTCCCCCCCACTTCTCCCCCCCTCATCCCCCCCTACCCCCCACCTCCCAGAGCACGCTCTCTACGGCTCAACATCCCCGAGGAGCAGGAGGAGGGCGGCAGGGACTTAATGCTGCTAGGTAAGGAAATGCAGTTGGAGGAATCCATGCCTTTGAGGCGCCCCCCCCCCCAGCCTTTGACGCCCCCCCCTGCCTTTGACGCCACCCCCCCTGCCTTTGACGCCACCCTCCCCTCTCCCTTTGATGCCCCCCCCCTGCCTTTGACGCCCCCCCCCCTGCCTTTGACGCCCCCCTCCCTGCCTTTGACGCCTCGCCTCCCCTGACTCCCCTCCCCGGCGCTCCACTCACATCACCTCCCACACACTGACTGACACACACAACTTACTGACACACACACACGCTGACTGACGCACGCACACTAACTGACGCGCGCACACACACTGACTGACACACACACACACACTGACTGACACACACACACTGACTGACACACTGACACTGACTCACACACACACACTGGCTCACACACACACACTAACTGACGCGCGCACACACACACACACACACACACACACTGACTGACACACACACTGACTGACACACACACTGACTGACACACACACTGACTGACACACACACCGACTGACACACACACACAGACTGACACACACACACACCGACTGACGCGCGCACACTGACTGCCGCACGCGCACACACCCCCACACTGACTGCCGCACGCGCACACACACTGACTGACTGCCGCACGCACACACTGACTGACGCGCACACAAACCCTGACTGACGCACACATGCACGCACACACTGACTGAGGCACACACACACGCACACACTGACTGTGTGTGTGTCAGTCAGTCTGTGTGTGTTTGTGTTTCTGCCTCAGACTCACTGACGCGCGCGCAAACACACAGTGACTGACGCACACACGCTACATGAAGCTGTAAAGGAGGGAGGGAGGGGGGGGGGACTGGATTGATGTGAATGGGGGACAAACAGAGAGAGGGGGAAGGAGGGAGAGAGGAACGGGAACATTACATCCCGGGCAACGCCGGGTCTCTCAGCTAGTATATATATATATAAAATTGAGTCCAGTCCGCGCTCTTGCTCTTTAGGATAGTGGAATGGTGGTTCCTCTCTAATCTCTTGCAGCTCTTAGTGTTGAAGGTGTCTGCCCCCACCTCCAATATGGATCCCAGCAGGAAAACTCCAACCGCGATACCAAGTCCCAGAAAAAAAGAAAAAACACAAAAGCGCACCAAGATTGAGATATGATATGTATTGACAACAAATAAAGATAATAATATGCACTTACATATATAAAAACTTTAATGGTCCAGATCACGATCGTCACTTCTATTGGTAGGGCAACATATGGGATGAAGAGGGGGGGTAATCTCAGTCCTCAGGAACAAGCCCCGCGCGCTGGGGCTGTATTCAGAGGCTGCGCTGCGTCTCTGCTTCACACGCTTGTCGGCGTGTTGATCTGCTCAGTATATATATATATCTACTATATATTTGTGAAAGTGTTCTATGTGGCCGTGTCTGTATGTGTCTCCCTGTGTCCCTAGCGGCAAACCCATTGGCTCCCTTGGCCAACCCCCGCACACCTCTCATTGGCCGGACACACACATACACTCACACAGAGATACACACACACACACGGATACACACACAGGCAGGACACGGAGACACACACACAAAGATACACACACACTGAGACACACACAGATACACACACACACACACACACACTGAGATAAACACACACTGAGACACACACAGATACACACACACACACACTGAGATACACACACACTGAGACACACACAGATACACACACACTGAGATACACAGACAGGACACAGATAGACAGACAGGACACACACACACATATACAGACAGGACACACACACACACACACACACCACCCCCCACTCTGTCCGTCCCCCCCCATCACCAGCTCCAGACGGAGGGGAAGCGCGGCCCTCCTACCCCAGCCGCTCCCTTACCTCCCTGGCGCTACCACCCCCTAAGGTAAGTAACTGCGCGTCCCGCCTCAGCTTATGGCGCCAGTAACTCTCCCATTTCAGGCGCGCAGCCTCGCGCCACAGGCCCACACAGGGCGCTTCCTGCCGCCGGCTGCACGCCTCACTCAGCCGGACGGCACATCGGGGGACAAGCGGGCGCTGGGGGGGGGGGGGAGCGCGAGTCACGGGGAACGGGGGGGGAGCGCGAGTCACGGGGAACGGGGGGTGAGTCATGGGGAACAGGGGCGCGAGCCGCGAGTCACGGGAAACATGGGGGGGGGGGGAGCGCGAGTCACAGGGAACTTTGTATTTTTCAATCAGATCCCCCAACAAATGTAACCCCCCTTCCTTGGGCTAATGTGAACTAATAGTAATAGCATGTTTATTAGGCCAAGGGGGTGATGTAGCGAGGCAAATTGTTGCAAGGTCTTTGCGCCCAAGTTTGGTGCCGGGATTTGAAGGGTGACAACAGGAGGAGTTAGGGAAGAGTTCCCCCGCGTTATACACGGCTGTAGCAGACGTTTTTTGTGTGTGCGTTACGAGGGACGTAATGACACCTGCCTTAACTGTCCAAGCAGTGTGTCGATCCCCCCCACTCCCCTTTCTCCCCCCCCCCCACTCCCCTTTCTCCCCCCCCCCCCACTCCCCTTTCTCCCCCCCCGCTCCCCTTTCTCCCCCCCCGCTCCCCTTTCTCCCCCCCCGCTCCCCTTTCTCCCCCCCCGCTCCCCTTTCTCCCCCCCCGCTCCCCTTTCTCCCCCCCGCTCCCCTTTCTCCCATCTCCCGCTCCCCTTTCTCCCCCCTCCCGCTCCCCTTTCTCCCCCCTCCCGCTCCCCTTTCTCCCCCCCCGCTCCCCTTTCTCCCCCCCCGCTCCCCTTTCTCCCCCCCCGCTCCCCTTTCTCCCCCCCGCTCCCCTTTCTCCCCCCCGCTCCCCTTTCTCCCATCTCCCGCTCCCCTTTCTCCCCCCTCCCGCTCCCCTTTCTCCCCCCTCCCGCTCCCCTTTCTCCCCCCCCATCCGCTCCCCTTTCCCCCCCCCCATCCACTCCCCTTTCCCCCACCTCCGCTCCCCTTTCCCCCCCCTCCACTCCCCCCCCTCCGCTCCCCTTTCCCCCCCCTCCTCTCCCCTTTCCCCCCCCTCCTCTCCCCTTTCCCCCCCCTCCTCTCCCCTTTCCCCCCCTCCTCTCCCCTTTCCCCCCCCTCCTCTCCCCTTCCCCCCCCCCTCCGCTCCCCTTTCCCCCCCCTCCGCTCCCCTTTCCCCCCCCTCCGCTCCCCTTTCCCCCCACCTCCGCTCCCCTTTCTTTCCCCCATCCGCTCCCCTTTCCTCCTCCCCCCTCCGCTCCCCTTTCCTCCCCCCTCCGCTCCCCTTTCCTCCCCCCCTCCGCTCCCCTTTCCTCCCCCCCTCCGCTCCCCTTTCCTCCCCCCCTCCGCTCCCCTTTCCTCCCCCCCTCCGCTCCCCTTTCCTCCCCCCCTCCGCTCCCCTTTCCTCCCCCCCTCCGCTCCCCTTTCCTCCCCACCTCCGCTCCCCTTTCCTCCCCACCTCCGCTCCCCTTTCCTCCCCCCCTCCGCTCCCCTTTCCTCCCCCCCTCCGCTCCCCTTTCCTCCCCCCCTCCGCTCCCCTTTCCTCCCCCCCTCCGCTCCCCTTTCCTCCCCCCCTCCGCTCCCCCTTTCCTCCCCCCCTCCGCTCCCCTTTCCCCTCCGCTCCCCTTTCCCCTCGCGCCCCTTTCCCCCCCTCCTCTCCCCTTTCCCCCCTCCTCTCCCCTTTCCCCCCCCTCCTCTCCCCTTTCCCCCCCCTCCTCTCCCCTTTCCCCCCCCCTCCTCTCCCCTTTCCCCCCCCTCCTCTCCCCTTTCCCCCCCCTCCTCTCCCCTTCCCCCCCCCCCTCCGCTCCCTTCCCCCCCGCTCCCCTTTCCCCCCCCTCCGCTCCCCTTTCCCCCCCCTCCGCTCCCCTTTCCCCCCCCTCCGCTCCCCTTTCCCCCACCTCCGCTCCCCTTTCCCCCCACCTCCGCTCCCCTTTCCCCCCACCTCCGCTCCCCTTTCTTCCCCCATCCGCTCCCCTTTCCTCCCCTCCTCCGCTCCCCTTTCCTCCCCCCTCCGCTCCCCTTTCCTCCCCCCCTCCGCTCCCCTTTCCTCCCCCCTCCGCTCCCCTTTCCTCCCCCCTCCGCTCCCCTTTCCTCCCCCCTCCGCTCCCCTTTCCTTCCCCCATCCGCTCCCCTTTCCTCCCCTCCTCCGCTCCCCTTTCCTCCCCCCTCCGCTCCCCTTTCCTCCCCCCCTCCGCTCCCCTTTCCTCCCCCCCTCCTCTCCCCTTTCCCCCCCCTCCTCTCCCCTTCCCCCCCCCTCCGCTCCCCTTCCCCCCCCCTCCGCTCCCCTTCCCCCCCCCTCCGCTCCCCTTCCCCCCCCCTCCGCTCCCCTTTCCCCCCCCTCCGCTCCCCTTTCCCCCCCCTCCGCTCCCCTTTCCACCCCTCCGCTCCCCTTTCCCCCCACCTCCGCTCCCCTTTCCTTCCCCCATCCGCTCCCCTTTCCTCCCCCTCCCCTTTCCTCCCCCTCCGCTCCCCCTTTCCTCCCACCTCCGTTCCCCTTTCCTTCCCCCATCCGCTCCCCTTTCCTCCCCCCTCCGCTCCCCTTTCCTCCCCCCTCCGCTCCCCTTTCCTCCCCCCCTCCGCTCCCCTTTCCTCCCCCCCTCCGCTCCCCCTTTCCTCCCCCCCTCCTCTCCCCTTTCCCCCCCCTCCTCTCCCCCTCCTCTCCCCTTTCCCCCCCCTCCTCTCCCTTCCCCCCCCTCCGCTCCCTTTCCTCCCCCCTCCGCTCCCCTTCCCCCCCCCCTCCGCTCCCCTTTCCCCCCTCCGCTCCCCTTTCCCCCCCCTCCGCTCCCCTTTCCCCCCCCTCCGCTCCCCTTTCCCCCCACCTCCGCTCCCCTTTCCCTTCCCCCATCCGCTCCCCTTTCCTCCCCTCCTCCGCTCCCCTTTCCTCCCCCCTCCGCTCCCCTTTCCTCCCCCCCTCCGCTCCCCTTTCCTCCCCCCCTCCGCTCCCCTTTCCTCCCCCCCTCCGCTCCCCTTTCCTCCCCCCCTCCGCTCCCCTTTCCTCCCCACCTCCGCTCCCCTTTCCTCCCCACCTCCGCTCCCCTTTCCTCCCCACCTCCGCTCCCCTTTCCTCCCCACCTCCGCTCCCCTTTCCTCCCCCCTCCGCTCCCTTTCCTCCCCCCTCCGCTCCCCTTTCCTCCCCACCTCCGCTCCCCTTTCCTCCCCACCTCCGCTCCCCTTTCCTCCCCACCTCCGCTCCCCTTTCCTCCCCCCTCCGCTCCCCTTTCCTCCCCCCTCCGCTCCCCTTTCCTCCCCCTCCGCTCCCCTTTCCTCCCCCCCTCCGCTCCCCCTTTCCTCCCCCCCTCCGCTCCCCTTTCCTCCCCCCCTCCGCTCCCCTTTCCTCCCCCCCTCCGCTCCCCTTTCCTCCCCCCCTCCGCTCCCCTTTCCTCCCCCCCCTCCGCTCCCCTTTCCTCCCCCCCTCCGCTCCCCCTTTCCCCCTCCGCGCCCCTTTCCCCCCCTCCTCTCCCCCCCTCCGCTCCCCTTTCCTCCCCCCCTCCGCTCCCCTTTCCTCCCCCCCTCCGCTCCCCTTTCCTCCCCCCCTCCGCTCCCCTTTCCTCCCCCCCTCCGCTCCCCTTTCCCCCTCCGCGCCCCTTTCCCCCCCTCCTCTCCCCTTTCCCCCCCTCCTCTCCCCTTTCCCCCCCCTCCTCTCCCCTTTCCCCCCCCCTCCTCTCCCCTTTCCCCCCCCCTCCTCTCCCCTTTCCCCCCCCTCCTCTCCCCTTTCCCCCCCCTCCTCTCCCCTTCCCCCCCCCCTCCGCTCCCCTTCCCCCCCGCTCACCTTCCCCCCCCCCTCCGCTCCCCTTCCCCCCCCTCCGCTCCCCTTTCCCCCCCCTCCGCTCCCCTTTCCCCCCCCTCCGCTCCCCTTTCCCCCCCTCCGCTCCCCTTTCCCCCCACCTCCGCTCCCCTTTCCCCCCACCTCCGCTCCCCCTTTCCCCCCACCTCCGCTCCCCTTTCTTTCCCCCATCCGCTCCCCTTTCCTCCCTCCTCCGCTCCCCTTTCCTCCCCCCTCCGCTCCCCTTTCCTCCCCCCCTCCGCTCCCTTTCCTCCCCCCCTCCGCTCCCCTTTCCTCCCCCTCCTCTCCCCTTCCCCCCCCCTCCTCTCCCCTTCCCCCCCCCCTCCGCTCCCCTTCCCCCCCCCTCCGCTCCCCTTCCCCCCACCTCCGCTCCCCTTTCCTTCCCCCATCCGCTCCCCTTTCCTCCCCTCCTCCGCTCCCCTTTCCTCCCCCCTCCGCTCCCCTTTCCTCCCACCTCCGCTCCCCTTTCCTTCCCCATCCGCTCCCCTTTCCTCCCCCCTCCGCTCCCCTTTCCTCCCCCCCTCCGCTCCCCTTTCCTCCCCCCCTCCGCTCCCCTTTCCTCCCCCCCTCCGCTCCCCTTTCCTCCCCACCTCCGCTCCCCTTTCCTTCCCCCATCCGCTCCCCTTTCCTCCCCCCCTCCGCTCCCCTTTCCTCCCCCCCTCCGCTCCCCTTTCCTCCCCCCCTCCGCTCCCCTTTCCTCCCCCCCTCCTCTCCCCTTTCCTCCCCCCCTCCTCTCCCCTTTCCCCCCCCTCCTCTCCCCTTCCCCCCCCTCCTCTCCCCTTCCCCCCCCCTCCTCTCCCCTTCCCCCCCCCTCCTCTCCCCTTCCCCCCCCCTCCGCTCCCCTTTCCTCCCCCCCTCCGCTCCCCTTCCCCCCCCCTCCGCTCCCCTTCCCCCCCCCTCCGCTCCCCTTTCCCCCCCTCCGCTCCCCTTTCCCCCCCTCCGCTCCCCTTTCCCCCCCCTCCGCTCCCCTTTCCCCCCCTCCGCTCCCCTTTCCCCCCCTCCGCTCCCCTTTCCCCCCACCTCCGCTCCCCTTTCCTTCCCCCATCCGCTCCCCTTTCCTCCCCTCCTCCGCTCCCCTTTCCTCCCCCCTCCGCTCCCCTTTCCTCCCCCCTCCGCTCCCCTTTCCTCCCCACCTCCGCTCCCCTTTCCTCCCCCCTCCGCTCCCCTTTCCTCCCCCCTCCGCTCCCCTTTCCTCCCCATCTCCGCTCTCCTTTCCTCCCCACCTCCGCTCCCCTTTCCTCCCCACCTCCGCTCCCCTTTCCTCCCCACCTCCGCTCCCCTTTCCTCCCCCCTCCGCTCCCCTTTCCTCCCCCCTCCGCTCCCCTTTCCTCCCCCCTCCGCTCCCCTTTCCTCCCCCCCTCCGCTCCCCTTTCCTCCCCCCCTCCGCTCCCCTTCCCCCCCCCTCCGCTCCCCTTTCCTCCCCCCCTCCGCTCCCCTTCCCCCCCCCTCCGCTCCCCTTTCCCCCCCCTCCGCTCCCCTTTCCCCCTCCGCTCCCCTTTCCCCCTCGCGCCCCTTTCCCCCCCTCCTCTCCCCCCTCCTCTCCCCTTTCCCCCCCCTCCTCTCCCCTTTCCCCCCCCCTCCTCTCCCCTTTCCCCCCCCCTCCTCTCCCCTTTCCCCCCCCTCCTCTCCCCTTTCCCCCCCCTCCTCTCCCCTTCCCCCCCCCTCCGCTCCCCTTCCCCCCCCCGCTCCCCTTCCCCCCCCCTCCGCTCCCTTCCCCCCCCTCCGCTCCCCTTTCCCCCCCCTCCGCTCCCCTTTCCCCCCCCTCCGCTCCCCTTTCCCCCCCCTCCGCTCCCCTTTCCCCCCACCTCCCCTCCCCTTTCCCCCCACCTCCGCTCCCCTTTCTTCCCCCATCCGCTCCCCTTTCCTCCCTCCTCCGCTCCCCTTTCCTCCCCCCTCCGCTCCCCTTTCCTCCCCCCTCCGCTCCCCTTTCCTCCCCCCTCCGCTCCCCTTTCCTCCCCCCCTCCGCTCCCCTTTCCTCCCCCCCTCCTCTCCCCTTTCCCCCCCCCTCCTCTCCCCTTCCCCCCCCCTCCGCTCCCCTTCCCCCCCCCTCCGCTCCCCTTCCCCCCCCCTCCGCTCCCCTTTCCCCCCACCTCCGCTCCCCTTTCCTTCCCCCATCCGCTCCCCTTTCCTCCCCTCCTCCGCTCCCCTTTCCTCCCCCCTCCGCTCCCCTTTCCTCCCACCTCCGCTCCCCTTTCCTTCCCCCTCCGCTCCCCTTTCCTCCCCCCTCCGCTCCCCTTTCCTCCCCCCTCCGCTCCCCTTTCCTCCCCCCCTCCGCTCCCCTTTCCTCCCCCCCTCCGCTCCCCTTTCCTCCCCCCCTCCTCTCCCCTTTCCTCCCCCCTCCGCTCCCCTTTCCTCCCCCCCTCCGCTCCCCTTTCCTCCCCCCCTCCGCTCCCCTTTCCTCCCCCCCTCCGCTCCCCTTTCCTCCCCCCCTCCGCTCCCCTTTCCTCCCCCCCTCCTCTCCCCTTTCCCCCCCCCTCCTCTCCCCCTCCTCTCCCCTTTCCCCCCCCCTCCTCTCCCCTTCCCCCCCCCTCCGCTCCCCTTTCCTCCCCCCCTCGCTCCCCTTCCCCCCCCTCCGCTCCCCTTCCCCCCCCCTCCGCTCCCCTTTCCCCCCCTCCGCTCCCCTTTCCCCCCCCTCCGCTCCCCTTTCCCCCCCCTCCGCTCCCCTTTCCCCCCCCTCCGCTCCCCTTTCCCCCCACCTCCGCTCCCCTTTCCTTCCCCATCCGCTCCCCTTTCCTCCCCTCCTCCGCTCCCCTTTCCTCCCCCCTCCGCTCCCCTTTCCTCCCCCCCTCCGCTCCCCTTTCCTCCCCCCTCCCCTTTCCTCCCCCCCTCCGCTCCCCTTTCCTCCCCCCCTCCGCTCCCCTTTCCTCCCCCCCTCCGCTCCCCTTTCCTCCCCCCTCCGCTCCCCTTTCCTCCCCCCTCCGCTCCCCTTTCCTCCCCCCTCCGCTCCCCTTTCCTCCCCACCTCCGCTCCCCTTTCCTCCCCACCTCCGCTCCCCTTTCCTCCCACCTCCGCTCCCCTTTCCTCCCCCCTCCGCTCCCCTTTCCTCCCCCCTCCGCTCCCCTTTCCTCCCCCCCTCCGCTCCCCTTTCCTCCCCCCCTCCGCTCCCCTTTCCTCCCCCCCTCCGCTCCCCTTTCCTCCCCCCCTCCGCTCCCCTTTCCTCCCCCCCTCCGCTCCCCTTTCCCCCTCCGCGCCCCTTTCCCCCCCTCCTCGCCCCTTTCCCCCCCTCCTCTCCCCCCCTCCTCTCCCCTTTCCCCCCCCTCCTCTCCCCTTTCCCCCCCCTCCTCTCCCCTTTCCCCCCCCTCCTCTCCCCTTTCCCCCCCCTCCTCTCCCCTTCCCCCCCCCCTCCGCTCCCCTTCCCCCCCCGCTCACCTTCCCCCCCCCTCCGCTCCCCTTTCCCCCCCCTCCGCTCCCCTTTCCCCCCCCTCCGCTCCCCTTTCCCCCCCCCTCCGCTCCCCTTTCCCCCCCCTCCGCTCCCCTTTCCCCCCCCTCCGCTCCCCTTTCCCCCCACCTCCGCTCCCCTTTCCCCCCACCTCCGCTCCCCTTTCCCCCCCACCTCCGCTCCCCTTTCCCCCCACCTCCGCTCCCCTTTCCCCCCACCTCCGCTCCCCTTTCTTTCCCCCCACCTCCGCTCCCCTTTCTTTCCCCATCCGCTCCCCTTTCCTCCCCTCCTCCGCTCCCCTTTCCTCCCCCCTCCGCTCCCCTTTCCTCCCCCCTCCGCTCCCCTTTCCTCCCCCCCTCCGCTCCCCTTTCCTCCCCCCCTCCGCTCCCCTTTCCTCCCCCCCTCCTCTCCCCTTCCCCCCCCCTCCTCTCCCCTTCCCCCCCCCTCCGCTCCCCTTCCCCCCCCCCTCCGCTCCCCTTCCCCCCCCCTCCGCTCCCCTTTCCTTCCCCATCCGCTCCCCTTTCCTCCCCTCCTCCGCTCCCCTTTCCTCCCCCCTCCGCTCCCCTTTCCTCCCACCTCCGCTCCCCTTTCCTCCCACCTCCGCTCCCCTTTCCTCCCACCTCCGCTCCCCTTTCCTTCCCCCTCCGCTCCCCTTTCCTCCCCCCTCCGCTCCCCTTTCCTCCCCCCTCCGCTCCCCTTTCCTCCCCCCCTCCGCTCCCCTTTCCTCCCCCCTCCTCTCCCTTTCCCCCCCCTCCTCTCCCCTTCCCCCCCCCTCCGCTCCCCTTTCCCCCCCCTCCGCTCCCCTTTCCCCCCCCTCCGCTCCCCTTTCCCCCCCCTCCGCTCCCCTTTCCCCCCCCTCCGCTCCCCTTTCCCCCCCCTCCGCTCCCCTTTCCCCCCACCTCCGCTCCCCTTTCCTTCCCCCATCCGCTCCCCTTTCCTCCCCTCCTCCGCTCCCCTTTCCTCCCCTCCCCTTTCTCCCCCCTGCGCTCCCCTTTCCTCCCCCCCTCCGCTCCCCTTTCCTCCCCCCCTCCGCTCCCCTTTCCCCCCCCTCCGCTCCCCTTTCCCCCCCCTCCGCTCCCCTTTCCCCCCACCTCCGCTCCCCTTTCCTTCCCCCATCCGCTCCCCTTTCCTCCCCTCCTCCGCTCCCCTTTCCTCCCCCCTCCGCTCCCCTTTCCTCCACCTCCGCTCCCCTTTCCTTCCCCATCCGCTCCCCTTTCCTCCCCCCTCCGCTCCCCTTTCCTCCCCCCTCCGCTCCCCTTTCCTCCCCCCCTCCGCTCCCCTTTCCTCCCCCCCCTCCTCTCCCCTTTCCCCCCCCTCCTCTCCCCTTTCCCCCCCCTCCTCCCTTCCCCCCCTCTCCCCCCCCCCCTCCTCTCCCCTTCCCCCCCCCTCCGCTCCCCTTTCCTCCCCCCCTCCGCTCCCCCTTCCCCCCCCCCTCCGCTCCCCTTCCCCCCCCCTCCGCTCCCCTTTCCCCCCCCTCCGCTCCCCTTTCCCCCCCCTCCGCTCCCCTTTCCCCCCCCTCCGCTCCCCTTTCCCCCCCCTCCGCTCCCCTTTCCCCCCACCTCCGCTCCCCTTTCCCCCACCTCCGCTCCCCTTTCCTTCCCCCATCCGCTCCCCTTTCCTCCCCTCCTCCGCTCCCCTTTCCTCCCCCCCCTCCTCTCCCCTTTCCCCCCCCTCCTCTCCCCTTCCCCCCCCCTCCGCTCCCCTTCCCCCCCCCTCCGCTCCCCTTCCCCCCCCCTCCGCTCCCCTTTCCCCCCCCCTCCGCTCCCCTTTCCCCCCCCTCCGCTCCCCTTTCCCCCCCCTCCGCTCCCCTTTCCCCCCCTCCGCTCCCCTTTCCCCCCACCTCCGCTCCCCTTTCCTTCCCCCATCCGCTCCCCTTTCCTCCCCTCCCCTTTCCTCCCCCCCTCCGCTCCCCTTTCCTCCCACCTCCGCTCCCCTTTCCTTCCCCCATCCGCTCCCCTTTCCTCCCCCCTCCGCTCCCCTTTCCTCCCCCCTCCGCTCCCCTTTCCTCCCCCCCTCCTCTCCCCTTTCCCCCCCCCTCCTCTCCCCTTCCCCCCCCCTCCGCTCCCCTTCCCCCCCCCTCCGCTCCCCTTCCCCCCCCCTCCGCTCCCCTTCCCCCCCCCTCCGCTCCCCTTTCCCCCCCCTCCGCTCCCCTTTCCCCCCCCTCCGCTCCCCTTTCCCCCCCCCTCCGCTCCCCTTTCCCCCCCCTCCGCTCCCCTTTCCCCCCACCTCCGCTCCCCTTTCCTTCCCCCATCCGCTCCCCTTTCTCCCCTCCCCTTTCCTCCCCCCTCCGCTCCCCTTTCCTCCCACCTCCGCTCCCCTTTCCTTCCCCCATCCGCTCCCCTTTCCTCCCCCCTCCGCTCCCCTTTCCTCCCCCCTCCGCTCCCCTTTCCTCCCCCCCTCCTCTCCCCTTTCCCCCCCCTCCTCTCCCCTTCCCCCCCCCTCCGCTCCCCTTTCCTCCCCCCCTCCGCTCCCCTTCCCCCCCCCTCCGCTCCCCTTTCCTCCCCCCCTCCGCTCCCCTTTCCTCCCCCCCTCCGCTCCCCTTTCCTCCCCACCTCCGCTCCCCTTTCCTCCCCACCTCCGCTCCCCTTTCCTCCCCACCTCCGCTCCCCTTTCCTCCCCACCTCCGCTCCCCTTTCCTCCCCCCTCCGCTCCCCTTTCCTCCCCACCTCCGCTCCCCTTTCCTCCCACCTCCGCTCCCCTTTCCTCCCCACCTCCGCTCCCCTTTCCTCCCCACCTCCGCTCCCCTTTCCTCCCCCCTCCGCTCCCCTTTCCTCCCCCCTCCGCTCCCCTTTCCTCCCCCTCCGCTCCCTTTCCTCCCCCCCTCCGCTCCCCTTTCCTCCCCCCCCTCCGCTCCCCTTTCCTCCCCCCCTCCGCTCCCCTTTCCTCCCCCCCTCCGCTCCCCTTTCCTCCCCCCCTCCGCTCCCCTTTCCCCCTCCGCGCCCCTTTCCCCCCCTCCTCTCCCCTTTCCCCCCCTCCTCTCCCCTTTCCCCCCCTCCTCTCCCCTTTCCCCCCCCTCCTCTCCCCTTTCCCCCCCTCCTCTCCCTTTCCCCCCCCCTCCTCTCCCCTTTCCCCCCCCTCCTCTCCCCTTTCCCCCCCCTCCTCTCCCCTTCCCCCCCCCTCCGCTCCCCTTCCCCCCCCGCTCACCTTCCCCCCCCCTCCGCTCCCTTCCCCCCCCCTCCGCTCCCCTTTCCCCCCCCTCCGCTCCCCTTTCCCCCCCTCCGCTCCCCTTTCCCCCCCCTCCGCTCCCCTTTCCTCCCCCCTCCTCTCCCCTTTCCCCCCCCTCCTCTCCCCCTTCCCCCCCCCTCCGCTCCCCTTCCCCCCCCCTCCGCTCCCCTTCCCCCCCCCTCCGCTCCCCTTTCCCACCACCTCCGCTCCCCTTTCCTTCCCCCATCCGCTCCCCTTTCCTCCCCTCCTCCGCTCCCCTTTCCTCCCCCCTCCGCTCCCGCTTTCCTCCCACCTCCGCTCCCCTTTCCTTCCCCCATCCGCTCCCCTTTCCTCCCCCCTCCGCTCCCCTTTCCTCCCCCCTCCGCTCCCCTTTCCTCCCCCCCTCCGCTCCCCTTTCCTCCCCCCCTCCGCTCCCCTTTCCTCCCCCCCTCCGCTCCCCTTTCCTCCCCCCCTCCTCTCCCCTTTCCCCCCCCTCCTCTCCCCTTTCCCCCCCCTCCTCCCCCTTCCCCCCCCTCCTCTCCCCTTCCCCCCCCTCCTCTCCCCTTCCCCCCCCCTCCGCTCCCCTTTCCTCCCCCCCTCCGCTCCCCTTCCCCCCCCCTCCGCTCCCCTTCCCCCCCCCCTCCGCTCCCTTTCCCCCCCCTCCGCTCCCCTTTCCCCCCCCTCCGCTCCCCTTTCCCCCCCCTCCGCTCCCCTTTCCCCCCCCTCCGCTCCCCTTTCCCCCCACCTCCGCTCCCCTTTCCCCCCACCTCCGCTCCCCTTTCCTTCCCCCATCCGCTCCCCTTTCCTCCCCTCCTCCGCTCCCCTTTCCTCCCCCCTCCTCTCCCCTTTCCCCCCCTCCTCTCCCCTTCCCCCCCCCTCCGCTCCCCTTCCCCCCCCCTCCGCTCCCCTTCCCCCCCCCTCCGCTCCCCTTCCCCCCCCCTCCGCTCCCCTTTCCCCCCACCTCCGCTCCCCTTTCCTTCCCCCATCCGCTCCCCTTTCCTCCCCTCCTCCGCTCCCCTTTCCTCCCCCCCTCCTCTCCCCTTTCCCCCCCCTCCTCTCCCCTTCCCCCCCCCCTCCGCTCCCCTTCCCCCCCCCCTCCGCTCCCCTTCCCCCCCCCTCCGCTCCCCTTCCCCCCCCTCCGCTCCCCTTTCCCCCCCCTCCGCTCCCCTTTCCCCCCCCTCCGCTCCCCTTTCCCCCCACCTCCGCTCCCCTTTCCTTCCCCCATCCGCTCCCCTTTCCTCCCCTCCCCTTTCCTCCCCCCTCCGCTCCCCTTTCCTCCCACCTCCGCTCCCCTTTCCTTCCCCCATCCGCTCCCCTTTCCTCCCCCCTCCGCTCCCCTTTCCTCCCCCCTCCGCTCCCCTTTCCTCCCCCCCTCCTCTCCCCTTTCCCCCCCCTCCTCTCCCCTTTCCCCCCCCTCCTCTCCCCTTCCCCCCCCCCTCCGCTCCCCTTTCCTCCCCCCCTCCGCTCCCCTTCCCCCCCCCTCCGCTCCCCTTTCCCCCCCCTCCGCTCCCCTTTCCCCCCCCTCCGCTCCCCTTTCCCCCCCCTCCGCTCCCCTTTCCCCCCACCTCCGCTCCCCTTTCCTTCCCCCATCCGCTCCCCTTTCCTCCCCTCCTCCGCTCCCCTTTCCTCCCCCCTCCGCTCCCCTTTCCTCCCCCCCTCCGCTCCCCTTTCCTCCCCCCCTCCGCTCCCCTTTCCTCCCCCCCTCCGCTCCCCTTTCCTCCCCCCCCTCCGCTCCCCTTTCCTCCCCCCCCTCCGCTCCCCTTTCCTCCCCCCTCCGCTCCCCTTTCCTCCCCCCCTCCGCTCCCCTTTCCTCCCCACCTCCGCTCCCCTTTCCTCCCCACCTCCGCTCCCCTTTCCTCCCCCCTCCGCTCCCCTTTCCTCCCCCCTCCGCTCCCCTTTCCTCCCCACCTCCGCTCCCCTTTCCTCCCCACCTCCGCTCCCCCTTTCCTCCCCACCTCCGCTCCCCTTTCCTCCCCCACCTCCGCTCCCCCTTTCCTCCCCCCTCCGCTCCCCTTTCCTCCCCCCTCCGCTCCCCTTTCCTCCCCCCTCCGCTCCCCTTTCCTCCCCCCTCCGCTCCCCTTTCCTCCCCCCCTCCGCTCCCCTTTCCTCCCCCCCTCCGCTCCCCTTTCCCCCTCCGCGCCCCTTTCCCCCCCTCCTCTCCCCCCCTCCTCTCCCCCTTTCCCCCCCCTCCTCTCCCCTTTCCCCCCCCCCTCCTCTCCCCTTTCCCCCCCCTCCTCTCCCCTTTCCCCCCCCTCCTCTCCCCTTTCCCCCCCCTCCTCTCCCCTTCCCCCCCCCTCCGCTCCCCCTTCCCCCCCCGCTCACCTTCCCCCCCCCCTCCGCTCCCCTTCCCCCCCCTCCGCTCCCCTTTCCCCCCCCTCCGCTCCCCTTTCCCCCCCCTCCGCTCCCCTTTCCCCCCCCCTCCGCTCCCCTTTCCCCCCCCTCCGCTCCCCTTTCCCCCCCCTCCGCTCCCCTTTCCCCCCCCTCCGCTCCCCTTTCCCCCCCCTCCGCTCCCCTTTCCCCCCACCGCTCCCCTTTCCCCCCACCTCCGCTCCCCTTTCCCCCCACCTCCGCTCCCCTTTCCCCCCACCTCCGCTCCCCTTTCCCCCCACCTCCGCTCCCCTTTCCCCCCACCTCCGCTCCCCTTTCTTTCCCCCCACCTCCGCTCCCCTTTCCTTCCCCCCATCCGCTCCCCTTTCCTCCCCCTCCTCCGCTCCCCTTTCCTCCCCCCTCCGCTCCCCTTTCCTCCCCCCTCCGCTCCCCTTTCCTCCCCCCCTCCGCTCCCCTTTCCTCCCCCCCTCCGCTCCCCTTTCCTCCCCCCCTCCGCTCCCCTTCCCCCCCCCTCCGCTCCCCTTTCCCCCCCCTCCGCTCCCCTTTCCCCCCCCCCTCCGCTCCCCTTTCCCCCCCCCTCCGCTCCCCTTTCCCCCCCCCTCCGCTCCCCTTTCCCCCCACCTCCGCTCCCCTTTCCTTCCCCCATCCGCTCCCCTTTCCTCCCCTCCCCTTTCCTCCCCTCCCCTTTCCTCCCCCCTCCGCTCCCCTTTCCTTCCCCCATCCGCTCCCCTTTCCTCCCCTCCCCTTTCCTCCCCCCTCCGCTCCCCTTTCCTCCCCCCTCCGCTCCCCTTTCCTCCCCCCCTCCGCTCCCCTTTCCTCCCCCCCTCCGCTCCCCCTTCCCCCCCCCTCCGCTCCCCTTTCCCCCCCCCTCCGCTCCCCTTTCCCCCCCCTCCGCTCCCCTTTCCCCCCCTCCGCTCCCCTTTCCCCCCCCTCCGCTCCCCTTTCCCCCCCCTCCGCTCCCCTTTCCCCCCCCTCCGCTCCCCTTTCCCCCCCCTCCGCTCCCCTTTCCCCCCACCCTCCGCTCCCCTTTCCTCCCCCCTCCGCTCCCCCCCCTTTCCTCCCCCCCTCCGCTCCCCTTTCCTCCCCCCCTCCGCTCCCCTTTCCTCCCCCCCTCCGCTCCCCTTTCCTCCCCCCCCTCCGCTCCCCTTTCCTCCCCCCCTCCGCTCCCCTTTCCTCCCCCCCTCCGCTCCCCTTTCCTCCCCCCCTCCGCTCCCCTTTCCTCCCCCCCTCCGCTCCCCTTTCCTCCCCCCCCCTCCGCTCCCCTTTCCTCCCCCCCTCCGCTCCCCTTTCCTCCCCCCCTCCGCTCCCCTTTCTCCCCCCCCCTCCGCTCCCCTTTCCTCCCCCCCCCTCCGCTCCCCTTTCCCCATCCTCCTCCTCTTCCCCTCCCTCCTCCTCTTCCCCTCCCCCTCCTCCCCTTTCCCTCCTCCCCTCCAACCCCTTCCCCCCTCTCCTCCACCCCTTCCCACCACCCTTCGCCTTCCTGCCCGCCTTCCTGCCTCCCCGCCTCTGCTTTCGCGCCCACCCGCCTCTGCCTTTCACCCACTCTTACTCCGCCCGCCTCTGCCTTTCACCCGCCGCCTCACAGCCGCTGCACGCACTCAACAGACACCCGCCACATACCTGCCGCCACACACACCTGCTGCCTCCCGCCCCTACGCACCGACATCACTGACCCACCGTCTCACACCCTAGCAGGACCCCCACTCACAGACAGCACTCACAACCCACGCACCACCCGCCGCCTCACACCCTAGCAGGACCCCCACTCACAGACAGCACTCACAACCCACGCGCCACCCGCCACCTCACACCCTAGCAGGACCCCCACTCACAGACAGCACTCACAACCCACGCGCCACCTGCCGCCTCACACCCTAGCAGGACACACGCCTCACATTTTTACATCTGTTATGTCACCAAAATATACATTGTACTGTGGTGTGTTTACAACAAACCATTTTTAAACAACATCGTATTACATTTTATTCCATCTTTCTTTTCAACATTATTATCCAACCTTTACAACAAATAGTCATCTATTGTTCCACGATTTATAAATAACTAGCTGAGAAACCCGGCGTTGCCCGGGATGTGAAGTGTGAATAAGTATGTGTAAATGTTGTATGTGAAAGTTGTAATGTGATGCCAATGTTATGTAATATTAGTTAGAATTGTGTTTGTAAATCAACAGTAGTAGAAAGCACATGTATATGAGGGCAAATGTTTGAAGTGTATGTTAGTTGTTACGGTAGTTATTTTTGAAAATGTTATTGTTGGAAATGCTTCTTGAAAGATGTGAATGTCCATTGTTGAGAGGAGTGTATTTGATGTAATGTTAAAGTGTGTGTTGTAAAATAATGTAGTAATAAAAGATGACAGTAGTGTATTGAGTGTCTTTCATTTTTTTGTAATTTCTTATGGCAATATGTAGAGTTCATGGAAATTGAGGAAAGTCAATGTTCATTGTAATGCTTGTTTGTAAACGACATTTTTGGTAGTTCCAGTTGGAGCAAAGATGTACAATTGTTGGGGGGATCCAACTCTAGAGCACGCAACATATAACTGGCCGTGGGAGAAACATGGTGATTCTAAGTTGATACCAGTGCACTTTATAGATTGTCCTTGTGCTTTGTTAATGGTGATAGCAAAAGCTAGTTTGATGGGGAACTGTAGCCGTTTGAAAGTAAAAGGCATGTCTGTAGGAATGAGTGGAATGCGGGGGATGAAGACATCTTGGCCTTTGGCGTTGCCAGTTAAGATAGTAGCTTCAATTAGGTTGGGCATCAATGTTTTTATGCACAGTCTGGTTCCATTACAAAGGTTAGGTGTGTGTAGGTTGCGAAGTAGCATGATGGGTGCTCCAACTTTGAGGCGAAGATGATGTGGTGGCATCCTTGATGGTTCGAGGGAGTGTAGGAATTCAGGTGGATAGTTAACGGCTTCATCGCAATCCACAACTGTATTGATTGAGTTGTATTGAGTAATTGTGTTTGGAATAATGTCTTGAATTTGATGATTGATGTCATTGACAGAAGTATTTTTGGCAGCAAGGATGGCTCTTTCACAGAGCCACTGGTGGTTTGTGTAATTGTGTAAGAGATTTGGATAGACGTGATGTATGAGATCTTCAAGTGATGTCATCATGTGACAAAAATGTGTGGGAAAAGCTATTTCACCTGATGTTAAGTCAGTAGGTAAAGTGCCTTCACCTATTTGAAGAAGTGTGTGTGCAAAAAGTTGTTCATTTGAGTGGCCGAGAAGTTGGACTCGCATATTGGTTGTTAATGGAAAATGTTTGACATGTCGCCATAAAATAGAGGATTTAAGGCATGCATGAAGTTCGTCTGCTGGTGTGGATCGTGGTATGACTGGAAGTGTTTGTCTGAAATCACCAGCTAAAAGAATGACAGCACCACCCATTATTTGTTTATTGTTACGCAAGTCTTGCAAGGTTCTATTAAGGGCTTGAAGTGCTTTTTTATGCGCCATGGTACACTCATCCCAAACAATAAGTTTGCAAATTTGAAGAACACGGGCTTGGCCAGATGTCTTGGTAATATTACATGTTGGGTTTTCTTCATGAGCAATGTTTAGTGGTAATTTAAGAGCTGAGTGCACAGTTCTTCCTCCATCCATAAGAGTGGCTGCAATGCCAGATGATGCAAGTGCAAGTGCAACATGATTGTGCATTCTTATTTCTGCAAGGAGTAAATTTATGAGAAATGTTTTGCCTGTTCCACCTGGAGCATCAAGAACAGGATTGCACCTTGTTCGTTGTTTATGTGCTGCATGATGTTGTCATAGGTGTTAAGTTGTTGTGGAATTAACATTGGTTTTCTTGTGGCAACATATTCTTGTAGTATGGAAATATTGTATTGTTTCTCTCGCATAAGGTCTGTATTGAGTACATCGTGATGATGACGTTGGGGAGCTTCTAGACCTAATTGAAGTAGTGTTTTGTTATTGATAGAGAGACATGTATCTTCTAACAATATGAGTACCTCGTTGAAAATGTCAGGTGAAAAGGTAACATTGAGTGATGGGTTGTGTCTCTGTGCTTTGTGAAGTATATCTTCACTCATGTGAGGTAGCGGGATAGGGGGAGGGACATTGGTGGCATGGTGTAGCGGGGTAGGGGGCCTCGCGGTCCGTTGCGGTAGGGAGATGTGTGAGGTGCAGGAGATGTGAGGCGTGCTGTGCGGTTCGCGGAGCTACACTGTGTGAGGTGAGGGGTATTTATTTGTGTTTGGTGTGCGTTTGTGTAGGTGTTGAAATGTTGTGTGTGTTTTTGTTTTGTGTTAATGTTGGCTGTGTGTGTGGCAGAATAGTGTGTGTATGTAATTATTGTGTGTGATTGTTGATTGTGTGGGGTGTGTGTGTGGATGAGTGAGTGTGTGATGTGATAGTGAGTGTGTGGTGTGTGAGTGTGTGTGTCAGTGTTGGTTAGTTGAGTGTTTGTGTGCAATAAATTAGACAGATGTGTAAATAGTAATGTTTTGTGTAAAATATGTTATTGAAAGGAAGAGGTGATTTATTGTGCTAGGTGTGTTAGTAGCGGAGGTGTTGTGTTGTTGTATATGTTTGTGTGTGGTGGGATGTTGATGTGCAATGGGAGTGGGTGGTGAGACGTGTAAATGTGCATTGTATTCAGTGTAGTGTGTATGGTGAAGGGTAGGTAATTGGAACAGTGGGTTGGGTGTGTGTGTTTGTTTAGTGGTGGTTGTGTTGTGTGTGGTAGTTAAGGTTATGTTGAAGTGTTGTTTTGTGTGTTGTATCAGCAGAGGAGGTTGGTGTGTGTGTGTGAGTACGTGTGTTGCGTGGTTGAGGGCGTGTTGGCGTTGCTGAGTGCGTGTGTGTGTGCATGTGTTTGTGTATTTGTGTGTGTGTTGTGTGTGGTGGTGTGTGGTGTGTGTGAGAGCATGTGTGTATGTGGCGTGTGTGATGGCATGTGTTGTGTATGACGCATGTTGTGTGTGTGACGTGTGTGAGTGCGTGTTGTTGTCATAGACATGTTGTAATTTGCATGTTTTTGAGTGTAGTGTGTGTATTATGAGGGTGAAGGTGAGGTGTGATTTGTTGTTATGTGTGGCATAGAATGACAGGATGTTTGCGTGTGTGTGTGTGTGTGTATGAGGGGGTTTTGTGTGGGTGAGTGTTGTGTGTGAGTGGTGGTGTGAGAAGTGTTTTAGAATAAATTATACAGACAGTGAAATTGTTAGGAAAACATATTTATTGTAAGGAACAGCTGAGTTTCAGTGGTAGGTGTTGTCATACAGTGTGTGAGGTAGCGGGAGTTGACATTGGTGGCATGCTGTTTGACTGTAGTCCGCGGCGTCGCGGTCCGGTTGCGGAGGGAGATGTGTGAGGTGCAGGAGATGTCAGGCGTGCTGGTTGTTCCGCAGGAGGTAGGAGTGTGTGAGGTAGCGGGATAGCGGGAGTGACATCGGTGGCATGGTGTGTGGTGTGTGTGAGAGCATGTGTGTGTGTTGCTGGTGTGTGATGGCGTGTGTGTGTGTATGAGGCATGTTGTGTGTGTGACGTGTGTGAGTGCGTGTTGTTGGTCATACACATGTTAAAAATGGCATGTTTTTGAGTGTAGTGTGTGGCATAGAATGACAGGATGTTTGCGTGTGTGTGTGTGTATGAGGGGGTTTTGTGTGGGTGAGTGTTGTGTACATTATACAGACAGTAAATAGTTAGGAAAACATATTTATTTCAACGAACATCTGATTTCCAGTGGTAGGTGTTGTCATACACTGTGTGAGGTAGCGGGATAGGGGGAGGAACATTGTGGCATGGTGTGTGAGTGTAGGCCGCGGCCTCGCGGTCCGGTTGCGGTAGGGAGCTGTGTGAGGTGCAGGAGATGAGGCGTGCTGTGCGGTCCGCGGGAGCTACACTGTGTGAGGTAGCGGGATAGGGGGAGGGACATCGTTGCCATGGTGTGTGAGTGTAGGCCGCGGCCTCGCGGTCCGGTTGCGGTAGGGAGCTGTGTGAGGTGCAGGAGATGTGGCGTGCTGTGCGGTTCGCGGGAGCTACACTGTGTGAGGTAGCGGGATAGGGGGAGGGACATCGTTGCCATGGTGTGTGAGTGTAGGCCGCGGCCTCGCGGTCCGGTTGCGGTAGGGAGATGTGTGAGGTGCAGGAGATGTGAGGCGTGCTGTGCGGTCCGCGGGAGCTACACTGTGTGAGGTAGCGGGATAGGGGGAGGGACATTGGTGGCATGGTGTAGCGGGTAGGGGCCTCGCGGTCCGGTTGCGGTAGGGAGATGTGTGAGGTGCAGGAGATGTGAGGCGTGCTGTGCGGTTCGCGGGAGCTACACTGTGTGAGGTAGCGGGATAGGGGGAGGGACATTGGTGGCATGGTGTAGCGTGGTAGGGGGCCTCGCGGTCCGGGTTGTGTGAGGTGCAGGAGATGTGAGGCGTGCTGTGCGGTCCGCGGGAGCTACACTGTGTGAGGTAGCGGGATAGGGGGAGGGACATTGGTGGCATGGTTGTAGCGGGGTAGGGGGCCTCGCGGTCCGTTGCGGTAGGAGCTGTGTGAGGTGCAGGAGATGTGGCGTGCTGTGCGGTTCGCGGGAGCTACACTGTGTGAGGTAGCGGGATAGGGGGAGGGACATCGTTGCCATGGTGTGTGAGTGGAGGCCGCGGCCTCGCGGTCCGGTTGCGGGAGGGAGATGTGTGGCGTGGAGGGGAGGGGGGGTTTGAAGAGGCAGTCTGCAGTGTTTGGTGTTGTGTGAATGTGTGTGTGTGCTGTGTTTGTGCGTTGTGTGTAGATTCTGTACTCAGTGGTTCCCAAACTTTTTCGGTTCAAGGCTCCCCAAGGCAATCAGAATTTTTTCAAGGCTCCCAAGGCGATCAGGATTTTTACGCGGCGCCCAAAGTAAAAACAAAGGTGTATATACATACCTAACAGTTGCAGTGCGCAGTTGGTGTCTCCCTCACACACTCTCACTCTCTCTGACCTCACTCTCTCTCTCTGACCTCACTCTCACTGACCTCACTCTCTCTCTCTCTGACCTCACTCTCTCTGACCTCACTCTCCTCTCTCTCTGACCTCACTCTCTCTCTCTCTGACCTCACTCTCTCTCTCTCTGACCTCACTCTCTCTCACTCTCTCAGACCTCTCTCTCTCTCTCTGACTTCACACTCTCTCTGACCTCACACTCTCTCTGACCTCACACTCTCTCTGACCTCACACTCTCTCTGACCTCACACTCTCTCTGACCTCACACTCTCTCTGACCTCACACTCCTCTCTGACCTCCCTCACTCTCTCTCTGACCTCCCTCACTCTCTCTCTGACCTCCCTCACTCTCTCTCTGACCTCCCTCACTCTCTCTCTGACCTCCCTCACTCTCTCTCTGACCTACCTCACTCTCTCTCTGACCTACCTCACTCTCTCTCTGACCTCACTCTCTCTCTCTGACCTCACTCTCTCTCTCTGACCTCACTCTCTCTCTCTGACCTCACTCTCTCTCTCTGACCTCACTCTCTCTCTCTGACCTCACTCTCTCTCTCTGACCTCACTCTCTCTCTCTGACCTCACTCTCTCTCTCTGACCTCACTCTCTCTCTCTGACCTCACTCTCTCTCTCTGACCTCACTCTCTCTCTCTGACCTCACTCTCTCTCTCTCACTCTCTCTCTCTGACCTCACTCTCTCTCTCTCTCTCTGACCTCACTCTCTCTCTCTCTCTCTGACCTCACTCTCTCTCTCTCTCTCTGACCTCACTCTCTCTCTCTCTCTGACCTCACTCTCTCTCTCTCTGACCTCACTCTCTCTCTGACCTCACTCTCTCTCTGACCTCACTCTCTCTCTGACCTCACTCTCTCTCTGACCTCACTCTCTCTCTGACCTCACTCTCTCTCTGACCTCACTCTCTCTCTGACCTCACTCGCTCTCTGACCTCACTCGCTCTCTGACCTCACTCTCTCTCTGACCTCACTCTCTCTCTCAGTCTCCCGGTGCTGCTCCTCCAGCGTGCTGCGCGCGGGCCTCCCTCTCTCAGCTGTGCGCGCCGGGCCTCCCTCTCTCAGCGTCGCTGAGCCGGGTCTGAACAGATGCACAAAGCCCCTGCATCTGTAATCAGCGCTGCCTGGCAGAGGAGACAGCAAGCGCGCTTGGTAGGCGGGTATCACTGTGTGTGTTTGTCACTTGGTAGCTGTCAGTGTGTGTGTGTGTGTGTACATTATATAATATTTAAAAATGAAAAAAAAAAAAGACATGTGAGAATAAATTATTTATTAACATTGTGCAACTTTGATAAATATATTCACACGCACACACCACACACACATCACACACATCCATATACACCACACATACATATATATACACACACACACACACACACACACACACACACACACACACACACACACACACACACACATATATATATATACATACATACATACACACACACACACACACCACACATATATATACACCACACATACACATTATATATATATATATATATACACACACACCACACATACATACACACACATATATAGATATACACACACACACACACACACACACACACACACACACCACAACATATATACACACACACCACACATATATACACACACACACACACACACCCTGCAGGCCGTTTTTCACACACACACACACACACACACACACACCCCTGCAGCCCGTTTTTTCACACACACACACAACACACACCCTGCAGCCCGTTTTTCACACACACCCTGCCAGCCCGTTTTACACACACACACACACACAACACACACACACCTTGGTGCTGTCTGGTGGCTCTGCAGTTGCAATGCCGGGCAGGCTGCAGCCCCATTGGATGGGAGCGGTCACGTGACCGCTCCTCTGCTTCCCCTCAGAGGTTTTTTTTTTTTTTTTTTTTTAAATGAGCTAGCAGCCCTTGTTTCCCGCTGCTGGCGGCCCTGATCGCGGCGCCCCTCTAGCCAAGCCGCGGCGCACCAGGGCGCCGCGGCGCACAGTTTGGGAAACACTGCTGTACCTGATTCGGCAGTCTGTGGTAGCAGACGTGAAGGTTTTGATAGCTGTGAAAAGCAGGCCAATGAGAGTCAGTGAGGGGTGGGACGCAGGCCAATGAGAGGTGTGCGGGGGCGGGGCATTGGACGCAGGCCAATGAGAGTCAGTGAGGGGTGGGACGCAGGCCAATGAGAGGTGTG